>NW_007578017.1:373225-451732 GCF_000690725.1 Stegastes partitus | reverse complement strand
GGATTACACAGCAGATAAATGTGCTGAGTCACTAGTGGACCATGCAGGAGATGTTCGGTACCATTTGAGGCCATGTTTGTCTTTTTACTGTCTGTGTTCTTCACATCCCGTCACTGTTTAGTTTTATTACCTTCTTTTGTTGTACCTTGGATTCTACCTCAGCCTGTTCCCGTGGTTTTGTTTGCCTGCCTGGATTTTTGTAATCTTACATCAGCTTAAGTCAGTAAAGCTCTGCTTTGGTTTGCTCCACCTGCCTCCTCCTCCTCCGTCCTGCAGTCGAGTCGCCTCGTAAGAAGGAAATATGGATCCTGATCTTTAAAGTGAGTTTAATTATTCAAGAAGAGAGCTCTCAAGTGCACGGTGTAATACTGTACGATTGTAAAATATTACAATAAGGATGTGGGAGAAGGGCAGCATAAAGACGAGCTGATGTATGTGTGTGGTGAGCATGCATACACAGCTTAAAGGCACAGTGGAATGAGGTTTTCACCTGCGAATCCCCGCCGGAATCCGATAGGAAAATAGACCACTCATCAACCTCACGGAGCGTGACAGCAGAGCCATGATCCCACACTTATTTATAGTCCTGATTTAGATGGACAGCAGCAGCCCCGAGCTAAAAGTCTTCCAAACAGGAGAATGTTCAACCAGCAGCTCCAGTCATAACGTCTACATCTGTTTTCAAAGCTTCTTCTTCTGTTTTTTATCTGATTGAAATAAAAAACTAATTTAACGATGCTGGTTCTGGAGGTTTTAAACCCAGTTCATTACTTGGACTGATGTGTTCTATCTGCTGACGGTGACCTTTGTCTACTGCATGTGCACATATATTGAATTTAGTTCTATTGAACTCGTCCCAGTCACGCAGTGGGCTCCATCAATGGCCATTTTATTCTTTGACAAACTTCTCATTAAGTTCACGAGTTCAGAGCGGCTCCATAATAACTGAAGTTCTTCACTCTGTACATGGATTTCTTTTTATAAAGCACACTTCAGTCTGAATGGGGAGAAACCACAGGATGGTTCAGAGAACTGGTGAACCTGTAAATGTAAAGCAGTGGGAGTTCCTCTGGTCCCTGATGGCACCTGTAGATATCTCCCACCAAGGCTACCTTTTAAAATCAATAAGCTGAACTGTCTGTCAAATTCCACGTGACAGTCGCCTCCTGACAGCGGCGGCAAACTGTCGGCTACGTACAGCATTCCTGCACGCGGTCGCCATAGCACAGTCGCACAAATAATTAATGTGCTTCGTTTCTCTGCAGCCTTTCCCGTAATGACAGGCTAGCTGAGAATAATCACCGCGCTTTGGAGGGAGCTGTTTTTATTCTTCCATATTGTTCTGCCGCTGTGCGCCTCCAGGGCCGAGCAGCTTGAAGGAATCACAGAGCCGTCTGCTGAGCCAGGTTGAAAGGTTTTTTCACTTGATGTCACTTTTGAACGTGACTTTCAAACTTCCTGCTGTTGGCTGTATAGGAGGAGAAACGCAGCGGCAGCACTTCATTAATTATATTTCCTGGCTGCGGCGCCTAATGAGCAATCCAGAAACTTCTGACGTAAATCATCGTCTTCGGGGTGCAGGATGGGAACGGAGCGGCTTTCTGGACCCGAGTGAGGAAGATGCTAAGAGGAGAATGTCAATTAACAGCACAGCGCTGATTTCTCCAGATAACCTTCCTCCAGAGCCGAGTGATCTTCTGAGCTTGGATTTGTTTGGCTCATATTTTCTTTGCATATGTTGATCTGAGTTCATTCATTTTTTGATGCATTTACACAGTTCAAAAATATAACAGATGACATAGCAGCAAATTGGAACGCACAGCATCTCCAAACACATTCATCCCATTACGGAAACAATACAATTAAAAATAAGTGTTAGAGACAGAAAAGCAGGAGCAGAAACTCGACCGGACCGAACCTGAATTCCTAGAAAATCAAGGTTTACTCAGCCTGACACCCACGGATGCCCTGCCTCGCACCGACCGGCCGGGCATTTACATTTTTGTCTTGACCCTTTAGTCCAAGGCTCCACATTATTCTTGTTTCCTGTTAGTTGCCCTGCAACGCCTCTGCAGCTGCAAATTTAAAGTTTGAAACGATGGAAGAAGAATCTGAAGCGAGGATGTTTAACGAACGGCAGACATCTGATCCTAACGTGCTCAAAATATAAAACAAATGCCTCTTTAATGAACAGAGTTTACTTCTGTCAGTCTTAATTCTTTAAATCCTGGTTGTAGGTGTTAAACAAGAAAAGGGAAGCTGGCTTATCTGAGCTACGTGGACATGAAAAGCTGTTTAGATGTACAGATGGTATGGATTCTATATGTAGGTCTCTGGTTTCTGACGTCTGAAATCCAAACTAGTCACAGCGGTTATTTCTTCGTGCCATCGCTGCTCTGAGGCTCTATCGGTGATATTACGGTGCATCTGGCTGCTGCCAGTGATTCATGCAGTCGGAGTGAGATATCCTCCACGGCTCCTGCCGGAGGTGCACACTTTCTGAGCGACCTGTAAACCTGCCACGGAGACAAAGCAGCCAGTCTTGCACCAGAATAAATCTTCCAATTCATCTCAGCGCTGGAGTCCAGCTCCTGCTGCAGCGATAAGGCGCCGCGATGCCCCGCGCTCACAATCTCACGTATTTCTGTCACAGGCTGACGATCTTCTCCTTTGATACCCGCCGCTGTTTCTGCAGGAGCAGGTTTGAGTTTGTTGCTTTTTCAGAAAACAAAAACAAAAAAAAATTCAGTTGAGGAAATCATTTCTCTCACGTTTCTTCCCCGCTGGTGGACTTCTTACTGTTTCTTCTTCCCACTGTTCACAAATTTAGCATCTTCGACATTTCTGCTTTCCAGAGCCGTCAAGACGTTCGGTCGGTCTCTTGTGTTCTACGAACCAATCAGTTGGAGGACATTGATTTTTAAATGTCACGGCTGAATATGTAATTTCTCACAAAGCACCACTTCCCATATCGGCACACTAATCTTTACTGTACATTCCCAGCTGGGGGGACGTTACCACCAACGTTCCTTCACCTCCAGCAGCCTGAAGTCTGAACTGTCATGGGCTGTGTTTGTTTGTCTCAGTTAAGCAGTGAATGGTATCAGAGCCATAACGGTGCCGAATCACTTCCACTAATGCAAGCAAGAGCATTTCTAAAGCTGATTTGCTAATTCAATTACTAATAAAAGCAATGTTTACTGCCCTTGGAATAATTAAAAACTTACTGATTCGTTCGCTTCACGCTTGATTGTATCCAAAACACGGAGGTGTTTTATCGTCGCTGCATCACTCTATCAGTCTGGATGGAACCCAACAAGCTTTCAAATGACTTCACCTGAAACATAAATGTCCGTCTGTCAAGCAGGAAGTCGACCCACTCTGCTCGTGCGTCCCTGTTTCCGGAGCCCTGCTGGCTGTATTCGGATAGATTTTTCTGTCCAATAAACACATTTTCTTCGGTGTCATTATAACTGCATAACGTCTTAGACCCATTTATTTCAATTTGCTTCCATTTCCTGTGTATTACTGTTTCTCCAGGGTGCATGAGGAAAAATGTAGAGGAGGAAAAAAAAAACCAGCCGGGAAACAAATGAACGTACAGTCTGTCAACATTCTATTACAAATAACCCCGAGCACCTCGTGGCCCTGCTGTGTTTTGGTCCAGTACTAACTTATTATAACATCCACTCTGGACTTGATGAGTAATTTTATTATTTCAGCCCATAGTCTGCAATTTTCTAAAGGTTACGGGCAGAGCAGAGGCATTTGTGTGCAGAACTTCGACAAAGCTGGCATCATTTTAAAGGTTACAAAATATATAAGTGAGGCATTAACTTCTGAACCCATGAAAATAAAAGCTTCTCCTCAGAGTGCCGAGCAGAAACATTTATCTGAATCGCACAAGTAAAACACAGACGTGGTTTTGATAGTTAGCGTGCTAAAAACATACGGACGGCTTTCTGCTTCTGCTGCACACGCTACGGGAGATAAACCGGAGTGACGGTAATGTGCAATAAATTGATAATTGATATGAGAAATGAGATGCAATCGGTGGCTGTTTTAGAGCGTATTGATTTATGCTTCATGCTAACTGCTCGGTGACAAATCGTAACGGTTGCGCTGACAAATCGCCTCGCTCGACTCCACTCGGGTCTGGTCCGTGCACGAGTCCCGTTAAGAGCCACTTTTTGAAGCAACTCGCTATTAATGGAACGCTGACATCTGCAAAAAGTCACGCGGGTACCGTTTAGAGGAGGGCTGGTAGCAGTGAGGCTGTGTGATTAGTCAAGAATAAGAGCCTGAAGTTTAATTAAAGTCATCAGGCAATTAGGAGCCGGCGCGATAGTGCTTTACAATGCATTTCTGTCTTGTCCATTACCCAGGCTTAATCAAAGAAATCCCTCCACTGATGTTATGAGCTATAAATGTTACAGCAGTATATGGGTCAGCCACATGGAGACCGCTGTGGAAATAGAGCATTTGTCAATTAATTGCACACCATTTATTATTTCTAATGCTGTTTTTTTTTAGAGTGCTTATGCATCTTCTAAATGTAAGTAAGCTGTAAGTAATTAGGTTGTATTGACAGATTGTCTGTGATGAAACAGGTGAGCTCTGGGCCTCCACGCCTCACAGCTGATCGAAAAATCGGTGCTAAAATGAACCCAAAATGGCTGTAATGGACATCATAGTAAAATGCACTCAGTGTACCTCACGTGGTTTCCTTCCTCTCTAAACTTTTAAATGATGGTTTATTTATTGATGGCCAACGTGTATCCGTGGCTGATTGATTTCAGGGTGTGAAGGATGAGGAACAATGGCGGGGCGGCGCTCGGTGCCAGACGCAGACGTGCTGTAATGGACTGTGAAAGTGCACAAGATGAAAAGTACCAGATGAGGAAAAATGAACTTGACCAAGTGCACAGCCGCCGGAGACCCGGATCTCATCCTAATGATTCAATAGTGTCAATATTTATTACTGTAGCTCCATTAGCGATGACTGCGGCTCATTAATATGCGCACAGCCGCTCCTGATGACCTTCACCATCCCCGCTGTTTCTGTTGCACCAGACCCAACTGAACCTGCTGAAAACTCAGAAAAAGAAAAAAAACAACCCAGAACCTTCTTTCACTCAGCGCACACATGCAATTACTGCGTCTGCATCTCAGGAGGTCTCCACACAGATTGGTAAAACTTTACTTAGTAAATAAGGAAATCAATTCCTGGGGTTACATTGTTGAGTTAAATTATAGCATCGGATGTCTTCGCTCTATTTATTTATTTATTTTAAACGCTGCTTGTGGATTTTTTTCTTCAGTCTGGACAGCTACAGCTTGGCAGAACAATAGAGCTCAGAGCTGGGAAGGAGAAGGAATGCTGTGAAGAAAATGTAAATGCTCTTGGCTGTGAAACAGCCTTGAGATAACTCATAAACGTGTACATCATCATCAGAGGCAAGTTATACGATTATACATGGAAACAATCATCTGTCAAAATCTTTGAACATCTTTTGGTTTGTTGACTGCTTTCATTAAAATGACTGAGTGTGTAACGTGTTCAAACTGCCTGTTAATAAGGCATTTCACCTTTAACATCCTTACATCTGGTCAGCAGGTTGTACAACCCACATATTAATACTGGACCAAAATAATAAAACCTGTACGTGCAGGTTCTGAGGAGCAACCAAGCATTCATCAGCTGCTAATCACATCCAATCACAAGCTGCGTTTTGGGCTAAATGAAGCATTATTGGTGTCCATACAGTCATCATCAGACGTGGTGCGTGGGCTCTTCAGCATTATTATGATGCCTCGACTGTTTTGCTTTTCAGTGTCAGCAAGCTTCCAGTAACCCTGCTGGCAGCGTGCTCAGCTTCAGCTCTGCTGTTTTTGTTTCCGTGCTTGTAGCTGGAATCGCTTTTAAGGTTAAATGTGCTGAAGGCACGAGTAGAATTTAGTTGATTATCGCTCACTGTGGCATCAGGTGCTACTGGGCGGCTCCACACTGCTGCTGGAGTTACGGTTCTGTGTGGTTCTGTGTGGTTCTGTATGGTTCTGTGTGGAGCGCAGGTTACTGTCATGCAGCAGATCAGCAGCAGCAGGTTCACATTCATGAAGTGTTTAGATATAAATACTCAACACAGGTTAAATAGAAGAAATGGCAAGAAATGAACAAAATAATGTTTCTACTGTTTCTGTAGAGGCTTTATTTAATTTAGTTGTCTTGTTATTATTTTTTAACATCCTAATCCAGCAGCTGAACCTCCCGCCGGGCTTCGCATACACAAGCAGCGCCGGTGCCAAGCTGTGATGTGGGGGGTTAATCAGGGCTGTGTTCAGATTGATAAGGCTCGTCATGAGCGTCCTTCACGTTACGTGAGAGCGAGGAAGCCATGTGTGGAGTTAATCCACTCGTGTCTCACAAAGTTCAGCACCAAAAAATTCTCCCCCATTTAAATGGAAATGACCCGGAGACGAGCGGCGCAAGCAGATCCGCAGGTGAACGATTGGATGACGCCGTATTCCCCAGAGCGGCTCATGGACGCCCTTTCTTTGTCTGATCCTCGTTCAACTGTTGTGGCCAATAGCACACAGAGATAGCTTAAGAAGTATAATTAGCACATAAGCCTTTGTGGCATTGTCGTCGCTGCCTGAAGACACGTTGGAGTGCATTCTGAGCAGTCGGCGCCAGAGGCCTGAAGCCACGAGTCAATCAGTGTGCTGGAGCTTATATGGCAGCAAGCAGCTCTCACATGTTAATTAGTGATGACTTTCCCTTCTGGCTGCAGTGCGTGACAGCTACAGCGAAGGTGTGATACTTCAGGGAAACTTCCAAGCGCTCGGCGTGGCTTTTGATCTGCTGGGATCGTTGTTATCTATTGTTCAGTTTCATTTGGTGGCAGGAGATGGAGATGAAAGCGGAGCCACTCTGACATCTGCAATGCTGACAGCATCTTAAAAAGGCACAGCTCTGCTTTGAGAGTTTGACTTTATATTCACATTTCACTTTGGAATTTGTCTTTTATTTCATGTTGAAATGTGAATACACAGCGTACAGTATGTCGAACAGCACCGCTGACTGGTTTTATTTAGGATGTGAATGAGAACAACGCACTAAACAGCCAGAAGCACTAAGTATGGGTTCAGGGCTGATTGTTTTAACAGTATTTACTTTATTTGATTGTTTACAAGTTTATAACAGATAACTGGCGGTGAGACGATTGTCCTCGGCGTCCAAAACATCGAATCCTGCAGGTTAATTAAATGATGTTTATGACACATGAGAGCGACGGCGCCTCCACGGTGAGCAGGTTCATATGTTCAGACGTCTTATCCGGTCTGAAATCAAATTTTTCTCAGTCTGTGAATCCAAACATGGAGCCTCTAGGTCGAGAAATAGGTGATTTCTCATTCCTCCAACTGCCCTGAATTTCAGATGGCAGCGAGCCCCGCAGAGAGCTGCACGCCGCTCATTTTAATAACGGCTCCGAGCTACACGCGAACAAAATTTAGAAGCTCCAGACATGCTGACCTTTCATCATGCAGTCATTTTTTATTTTTTTTCTTCTGCTCTTAAAGGGAAGAATATAAAAGCCCCTGAGAGCAACGGGAATTAGCTCTTAATTAAAGCCGGCCGCACATCATGCCGGCCGGTCCCCGTGGCGGCTCGTTTTGTTAGTTGCAGGTAGCAGAAGTGTACCCTTGAAATCCTTGTTGACGCTCTCAAATGAAGCACGTCTGGATTCAAAACAGGGACCGTTCTCCCGCACGCACCCAAAAAAAGGTCAAACAAGCAATATTTCTGACATGACACCGTGCAAAGTAATAACTGTGATAATAACCATTGATTACTCCGGCAGTCGCGTCCACTCCAGCGCCGCCGTTACGATGGCAGCCTTTGCACTTGAGGAATAATTTTCAGTGGGGAAAAGTCACTTTTTGATGGATTCACTTTGTGGCTTATGAATGCAAATCTGTACGTGTTGGAGCATATCAGCTATTTTAATATCATGCCAGAGAGCTGCATTTATAAGGACCTGCCTGTGTAATTAAGCTGTTATATCTGTAAGGCAGAGCTCGTTAGGTCAGAGCTCGTCAAGCCCACCAGCATGTCTCCGTGCTGTAGTGTTGTAATCACGTGTGCGGTTGGCCTTCTAGTGGCGACGCTGACCACCATCGTTCTTCTTCCGGCCTCCTGCTGCTGGACGTAACTGAATAACACAGAAACACGAAGCCGGATACATTCCTGAGGTACAAACGAGATCCTGGATGTGCGATAGCGTGCAGTGAAACATCTGCAAGGCAAACACGACGGCGGCCGGTCGTTTAGTCATGGAGCGGATGTAAGTCTCTGTGTTTTAAAGGTCTTGTGGATAATTTGAATTTCATACAGCATAATAAGATGTTCATGAGCTGCTTCGTTATTATTTGTATCGCAGCACAGCAGGAACGATGAGATCAGCTGTGACTGTACAACATACGCACCGACGTACGACGTGATGTCCTCATATGTAAACGGTGAAGGTGAAGAGAGCCATGATGTAGTGAGAAACTCCCACCACGGCCAATCAACAAGGCTCAGTGTCTGTTGTCATCGTTATAATCACGTTATTTCACAACATTAATCATCAGGGTCCACCTACTAGACCTTCCCAGACCCCTCGACTGTACCCAGTGGTCCTCCAGCAAACAGAACCTGCTCTGGTGTCGCCACATCTCCTAAACATGGAGCTGTGGCTGCAAAGAGGTCCTGATGAGCCTCACGGATTAAATGAAGGTGATATAAAATGGTGATCTATGACAGAAGCTGTGCTGTCCTGTGATTACTTGCAGGTTAATTCATCAGTGATTTAGATCCAGTTTGGTTTCACAGAAAAAAGGCCAAACGTGTGTAAACATTACACTCTTGTTAAACATCTTATTCCAAACCTGCTGGCAGCGATATGAGGCACACAGCAGCATGAAGGCGCCGCACAACCTAAAAGCCTGTAAAAGATGAAAAGAAAATGCACCAGACATCTACACAGACTGTAAACAAACCCAACGCACATGCAGTCCAACACGCTGCGTGACTGCCAGCATTATAAATGTCAGACTGGGGAAATCTAAACGCGTGCAGACAGCCGCGGTCCAAACCGTGTTCAGCACAGAGATGAGCATCAGCAGCTCTGGACCGTCGAGTCCAAACACTGTGAAGTGAAAAACGCCGATTGTCCAGCAACAATGGTGCATGTCAAGGTCAGGGCACACAACTCTGCAAGTAAACACTTAAGTTCTCCAGTAAATATGTTGGAAGGAGGAGAAGGGAGCTGATGTAAAGACCTCAGCAACTTTCACAAAGGCCAAATCAATACGGCCGGAGGACCGGCTCAGAACGGCTCAGAACAGCCAAACCTGTGGATTGCTCCAAAAAACAGTAAGAACCCACCCACGGTGGTCAGAGGAGGGACGTGTCTAATCGCTGGCAGCTCCAGCTCTGACTTACAGGACTGAGAGAAGCTGCTGCTGAGGTTAAGTGTCCAATGTTCTCCTTTCCAAAGGAGATCTAACTCTCCTCTCTCTTTTTTTTTCCTACCTGGGCTCAGGTCCAGTTCTGGTCTGGCTCTGCCTTCCATCAGATTCATGAAAATCCAAATTAAGGCACCCAACTTCATCAGATTCTCCTTTATAGATGACATCAATAGCGGCTCGCCATCAGTCACCGCGCCAGCTGATGGACTTCTACGTCGCGTTCTGATCCAGATGAGCGCTGCTGCACGAGGCTAATTTGAGGGAAATCAATGGAAGCTGCCGGGTGATCATTTACACTGTTGGCTCAATGTGGGCCGTGGACAGCCGGAGAGTGACAGAACGGGTTTGACGGGACAGTTAGATGATCAGTCCATGATCAGTTCATTTAAAGCAGAGCATGCACTGTCCAACAACATGACTCCAGGCTAATACAGCACATAGATACGGACAGGACGGCTAGCAGACGTCTTCAAACATCTAAGTGTGTATTTGACATGAAACTGTGCACTGTAAGTTATAGTAGTACTATTTGCTGTTATTGATGAGAGACGACGGGGAACAGAAATGCTCATACAGTTTATTTTACGTAAACAAGAGCTTTAGGTGGGATTTAAAGCGTATGCATATTTATTCAGCTGTTTCTTTGTCCTAGCCACCCAGAGTCCATTAGCATTTCTAATATCTGTAGTGATTCAGATGACAATGGGTCACAATAGTCTGTTCTTTTCCTCTTCAGAAATAAATTATCTTCTTATTTGGAAATTACTCAATTGTGACCTGTTTCTTCGAACCTCCTGCAGCCTCGGGAGAAATAAGGAGCAAAAGAATAAATCAGTCAGAGACAAATGATTCTGTCCAGTTTGAGAATAAAAGGAGAAACACAGACAGGAGAAGACATTCTGCTCCATGAGGAGGTTCAGGTTTCCTCCATCGCAACCCTGAAGAGCAACGAACAGGCAGAAAGCAGCGACATCACCGAGACGCTGAACGTTCGATGGAGATCTTAGAAGTGAGACGGATAAATACAGAGCTGAGTTTGAAGCTGATGTGTCGAGGAAAAGAAATAAGAGCTCCTTTGAATCTGCCTTTCCTCTGGGCGGTACCACTTTGGCGAAGCAGCAAAAGGACAGCATGGAAGCACTCATCTCCACAAGCCACACAAGAGCAAAAGATCAGGACAAACACACCGAAGCTTCATGTTCACTCACTGCTGAGGAAATAGGAGCCTTGCAGCATCGTCCCGAACCATCCAGATGGCATCAAAAGCAAAGAGAGTCACATTGCATTCAGAAATATATGCATCTCAGCCTCTGTTCCAGCCTCACTTTGTAATTCATCTGGATCACTTTCTCATTTCATTTCAAATAGTTTGTACAAAAGCTGCCGTGAAATGTGCAAAGTGCCACTGCAATGTATTCACTCACACATTTTACTACATGATGAGCCTGAAGGCTTCACACGACGGTCAAAGTTATTCTTCAAGGTCTAAGAAACGGAAAGTAAAACAATCACAGCTTTATGGAGGAAAGGAAAAGATGTTGGCAAGTATTAAACGAGAGCTGTATCGATTCTGGACTGAAAAATGGGGATGAAATCGTTGAGTTGTCAGATTGCCACCTGCTGTAACATACGAGGGAGGAGATGGGCATGAAATCCTCATAAACCAAAACGCTGCAGTCTATCACCAAAGTGAGATGAGAAGGAAATGTTTCATGCAAGGTCACAGCGAAGCAAATGTGACATTAAAAACAGCTCAAGACGTTAATTCACTCTAAATGTGCCATTTATATGCCATGGAAAGCTTACCTGACAATATACGCCTTGTAAAGCTTTGTGCAAAGGTCAATCGGAAGTTTCTCCGACACCGTTCCAAACTTTTAGGGATATTACTCTGGTGCAGCGCTGACGGCAGATAGCAGGAGAGAAAAAAAAGTCCCCGGCTCGGTGGAGTGTCATTTTTTTGTCCGAAATCATTTTAATATTTGCGAAGCTGCTCAAAAGGACATGATGAAGTCAAAAAGCAATATACAGCCAAGTGATGGCCTTATTATTTTATACCAGCAGCACAATAAAGAGTCTGGATCTGTAATTATTTATGTGGCCGGGCTCTTGTCCGCTCCGTAATTGGGTGGCATTGCAGAGAGTTTGTGCACGACTGTAGAAAATTAGACAGAAATTTATGTCTTCCTTCATCCTGTGTGCAGGGACTTCACTCGTCTTTTCCCCTCGGACTGATAAGGTTCCCGAGTCCCACCCGAGACTTGTTGATCGGTCAGGGCCGACGCACCAGCTGTGTTCAAAGACATTCAGTGGCGGTGGCAGTCAGGCGTGAGGGGTTGGACCTGGGAAGTCTGTTGTGTATGAGCAAGACAATACCTGACCTTGGCCTCACCGTGTGAGCTGCTTGGCAAAGAACGTGCTCCACTGTGAATGCAAATGAAGAGGAAGAGCAAAGACAGAACACTGAGTCACTATGCTCAGTAGGCTCTGCTTTAGCATGCAGCTCACTCCTCGGCTGTGCTCTAATATCACCATTGTTTTCTGATAAAAGGATTTCAGCCCATAAAAGGATGTGAACAAGTGCATAATTTGGGCAGAGAAAGTCGGGCAGTGGGGGGACTGCATGAATGATGTAAACTGGGTGTTTTAAAGAGATTTTCATCTGGTTTTTTGGAGGTTTTTTTGTGGAGACCAGTGCAAGCTCTCTGGGGTCCTCTATAAAATTTTGCCAGAGGGGCCCACCACTCAGCGCATGTAAAACCATTCCTCAACAGCCACACTCCACGCCACAGCGCTGATGTGAGGTCCACACATCCTGCTCAGGGCTCAACTCTCTACAATTATTCTGCTATAACTCAGAGTTTGGCTGTTTGAGCTGCTTTAAAAGACATGACTGACAGACCTTTATGCAAATAGCAAGTGCTAAGTTTTATATGTTGATATCTCTCTATTGCTTCAGTAGTTTTTTCCAGTCCATCCATGTTGACCATAAAGTCCAATGTCATGAATGTGTTTAGCTTTAGTCAGCTAGCAACATGCAACGACCTCACATGGTGTCTGGATTGTTCTTCCAAGCTGGAGTAGCTCCTAGAATCCATCCATCATCTCTACACCTTAATCCTCACTAGGGTCGCGGGGGGGCGGAGCCTATCCCAGCTGACTCAGGGTGAAGGCAGGTTCACCTGGACAGGTAACCAGTCTATCACAGGGCTACACTTAGAGACAGACAACCAAGCACACTCACATTCACACCTACGGACAATTTACAATCACCAATTAACCTCAGCATGTTTGTGGACTGTGGGAGGAAGCCGGAGAACCCGGAGAGAACCCACGCTGCACGGGGAGAACATGGAGACTCCACGCAGGAAGATCCCGGGTGTCCTCACCGGGATGCGAACCAGCGACCTTCTAGCTGTGAGGCGACGGCGCTAACCACCGAGTCACCTGGCAGCCCTGCTCTCAGAAGTCTGCAGCAGATTTAAAGATGGTTAAACATGCATTAAAGTGTTATCTTTATGTTGCTGCCTATTCAGAGGGTTGATGGCAGCAGAAGGACTTTACCTCAGCATCCAGTTTGCAATATTGGGGCCATTTGGGATTTAAAAGTTGTGTTTGTAATGGACTGGACTGGACTGGACTGTGTGGGCCAGACTTTACCTGACTGGACAGGACTCCCACCCCTCCACCCTCCACCCTCCCTCACACACACACTGTTTGCTGATTTGAGTTGCACTCCGTCTGTCTGTTTGAGCATTGCTGTTTTATTCCTTGGCCCCAATGTATGTGCTGTCCGGTCGGTTACCTGGTGTTTCATGGCTCAGCAAACTGTTTTGTTGTAGTTTTCCTATGTTGTCTGACTGGACTCTGACTGGCGCCCCTCATCAGGGTCTAACCTGCTACAACACCTCTGGCTGATGAGAAGCGACACTGTGACCACCTGACAGATATCCATCCACCTTCCTTTTATCCTCAGACATCCACCCTCTGGTTTAATGGACGCCACCTCGTTGCTAACCGTGTCTGTCTGCTGGTGGATGAAAGCATGCTCTTGAGTTTTCACTGAAATTACACTAATTTCCTCTGTAACACCTTCCAAGTCCAGAGAGGTGGAAGTCAAAGCATGAAAAGCCTTTCCAGGCCTCCGGTCTATTTTCCTTCTGATTTGCACACATGACTGATTGTGTTCTGGGTTCTGAGAGGTGGCAAAATGCAGGTGACCGAGCGCACAGCAGCGCTTCAGCTGCATTCATCCTCCGTGGGAAGCTGCTGCTGTCTCTCTGCTGACGTGCAGGTTTTTTTTTTTGCATAGCAGCTTATGGAGACAGGCTGTAAGATTGGAGCGTTCAGTCAATATTTCCACGACTGCCAGAGGTTGGCTTTCATGTAGAGCATGAAAAATAGGTCATTTCATGTGCTTGACCGTGGCTATCATTCAGTTTATTCACATTATAAATAATTGTTAGGGAGGAACGAGTAAATTCATCCAGTAAACTGTGTGTCTCATGACTGACCAACTATAATTTAACACTTTGTCATGAAAACTAAAGAAAAAGCTCAGCAACAACATAGACGACGGCAACAACACGACCTGCTTGCAGCCGGCAGATTCACTCCCCTAACAGTTGTTTTTTTTTTGCCTGTTTCCTTTGCAGAGCTCGGGGAGTTTGCTGTGTGGATTCATACTTGGATGCTGTGTCACTTTACAAGCAGGAGCAGCTCATGTGCAGTATGTAGGCCCAAGCAGCCCCCAGGGAGACGACGGAGCCCTCAGAGAGCCACCAGTCCCCCAGTTTCAGCTTATTCATCACAACAGTGCTCTGAATGCATGCTACTGTCTCACTGTGTTCCCTCCCAGTGCCTCATGTTTTAGATTTGATATCTACAGGAACACCGAGACTCCCTCTCGTCCCTTCTGAGGATGTGATTAGAATAAACTTTAAATCTGAAACGCGGTGGCGGCTGCGGCTGCTGATGCACACGTGTAAACGTTCATGACTCGTTTTGTGAACACGGAAAAAGAAGAAAGGGAAGCTGGTGCGATGGTAAAACTGCAACGAAAGATTATTGTAAAACGGGAGAGAATTAGCACGGAAACAACCGGCGGCAAAGTATCGATTATAAAGTGGGATTAGGTGGGATCAGAGGCAGGATTTTGGAGTTGTACTTCCACATCAGAGGCACGGCCACTGTCTTTTGGGACTAGATGTGACATTTATTTCTTTTTTTTCTAACTAGAAAACATAAGTGTCCTCGATGTGGAGTGTAACAGCGATCACGGGATGACATTTCTGCACACAGCAGGGGAATGAAACACATCCTTGGAGCTTTACATTTAAAGCAGACGCGGCGATCGCAGTGTGCCGGCGATCACCAGGGAAAACAGGCCGCGGTCGTGTTGGCACAGATTCACCACGGATACGTCCACCTACACGCTGATGCTATCATGCTACGTCGCCTGCTTCGAGTTCCTCCTCGGACAGCCTGTAGATAATTCATAAGAACGCACTTTTAATTATGTGGGATCTCGTTCGCCATCAATTCATCTCACGCTTACGCACCATTACAATTTAAATTTTACATGACCGCTAAGTTAGAGTGGAAGAGCTTCTCGTTTCTTATTACGCTGCACACGCGCTCCTGAGGGTAGCAGAGCAATTTTCACATTTTTAATATAGAACTGAGAAACCGCCGACTGCAGGGACATTTAAATGCATTACCATCACCCCCCGTTAACGGGCCACCGGAAATATTTATGTGAAGATTCAATTCAATCCAAATCAATTCAGCTTTATCTATATTCCAATATACCAATTCACAACAAAAGTAATCTCAGGAAACTTCATACAGCGAGCTTAAGAGCTGTCAGCATTAGAAAGAGGATGATTCCCTTTGAGCAGGATCTCGGTGACAGTGAGGAGGAAACACAACGTCCTTTAAACAGCTAGAACCCTCTGACTCGGAGAGGGCGGCCATCTGCTTCGGCCGGTCGGTGAGCGAGGAGACGATCAGCGACAAACAAAGACGACAGGCGATATGAAGAACGAACGCTGGGGCAGGTGGGAGAGGCCAGACGGCAAACATCAGAAACATTTGGACAGCAGCGATGTCTGCAGAAGGGCACAAGAAGAGAGGAAAAAGCACAAACTATGGGAGATGCAGCAGTGACATATAACTGCATGGGGAGTGAAGGAGAGGAGAGAAGCTCTGAGCATCATCAGAGGTTTACAGCAACACAACTAAAAGATGGCTCATGGTCATGCAGGCCGGCCGCGACTATAAGCTTCAGCAAAAAGGGAAGTTCTGAGTCTGAGCCGAAGCCAAACTGGGATCTGGTTCCACAGGAGGACAGATCAAATGCTGGCCTCCCATTCTGCTTTTAAACACTCTGAGAGCAAAGAACAACATGGCACCACGAGGTGTTTAAGGTACGATGCAGCTCCGTCATGAAGGGTGTCGATTGGTGAACATACGTGTGTGCGTGGTGGAGCTGTAGGTATCCGTCGGCTTTAAGCATAACTTCATTAGTCTGGTCTGAATGTATTTCAATGAGTACAGAACAAGTAATTAATGTTGATTATTCTCACTCGTGTTCTGGATCCCGTTGTGAGCTCAGGGTTTGTACGGGGAGCCGATAGGTGGAGCTCGGAGCACAGAAAGCCTTGAAAGTTATCAAACAGCAGCTAATCCTGAAACTCGCAAACTGCTGGAGGAAGAACGGACGCTTAGCTTGGAGCACTAATCAGTAGGTTAGCGTGAAGGTGTGTGACTGAATTAAATCCATTTCAGCTGTCAGATACAGAGCAGGTGAAAGCATTGAATGCTCTCTCCAAGTACTGGTATTATGACTTTAACTGACTTTATCGTCGCCTATCGTCCTCAGCTGGAGGAGCTGTTAGATAATAACACACCTGAACAGCTACTGAATTAAATGATTTCTCTTTTGTGGACACTTTCATTATGCAAAAGGCAGGCGGGAAAGGAAGGACCTCTGTTTTAGAGGTCATGGATATTAGTGCAATC
This sequence comes from Stegastes partitus, assembly GCF_000690725.1. Lineage (NCBI taxonomy): Eukaryota > Metazoa > Chordata > Actinopteri > Pomacentridae > Stegastes > Stegastes partitus. The sequence continues at coordinate 435,196 of NW_007578017.1, read as the reverse complement.
AGCAAGACTGCAGACATTTTCATACCCGGATGGTTTTTCAGAGCGAGGTGAGAACTGCTCGCATATAGAACATATAAACTAAGTGCACACTTCAGTGGAGACAGGTATAGACCATAATTCCTGAGTAGGAAAAAGAAAAAGAGAGAAACCTTTCCTGACTTTATATCCGAACATTTTTTAGGCTACAGGAAGACAGTGCGGTTGCCATGGTGAGCGATGTCAGTGAAATGATGTAAGACGGAAACAAGACCGGATGAGACAATAAGTTTGGTGCTGAGAGGTAGAAATGATTTCCACAAGGTCTTAATAAAGCAATTATGCACGTTAGTGGTGACCATGAACAGCTGTGATTTATATTTAAGGTGAAGATAAAGCTGGGAGTTAAGCTAAAACAATCAGCCACAACATTAAAACCATCCATCCATCATCTCTACACCTTAACCCTCACTAGGGTCATGGGGGGCGGAGCCTATCCCAGCTGACTCAGGGTGAAGGCAGGTTCACCTGGACAGGTAACCAGTCTATCACAGGGCTACACTTAGAGACAGACAACCAAGCACACTCACATTCACACCTACGGACAATTTACAATCACCAATTAACCTCAGCATGTTTCTGGACTGTGGGAGGAAGCCGGAGAACCCGGAGAGAACCCACGCTGCACGGGGAGAACATGGAGACTCCACGCAGGAAGATCCCGGGTGTCCTCACTGGGACGCCAACCGGCGACCTTCTAGCTGTGAGGCCACGGTGCTAACCACTGATCCACCTGCAGCTCTCATTAAAACCACTGAAAACTAAACTGAATAACATAAATCGTGTCAGAACCTTGAATCCATGCGTTCATGTGCTCGTTACTTTGGCACATGCACACCTACACGCTGTTGCATCCTCCACATGGCAGCAGCATCCGCCCCCCCAGCAGGAAAATGCATCCCACCACAAAGCACAAACAGCTGAGGAGCAGCTAGAACAACACGACAAAGAACCCAGACATTGATCTGTTTCCCAAACTCCTCAGATCCTAATGTGAGTAAGCATATGGTAGCCTGATCCACAGGGGGCCCACCCCCTAACCCCCAGCGTCCTGGTGCCAGATGCCAGAAGACACCTTCAGAGGCCTGTGTGCTGTTGATTCAGAGCTGTTTAGGAAGCATATGGTGGAGCTACGAAACATTAGACAGGTGGTATTAATGTTGTGGCTGGTCTGTGATTTACAGTGAAATCTGACAATGTCATTAAAATGCTTTGTTTATTATAAACACCATAAATATATATAGTTTAAAGAGGACACTTTAGCATTATGTGACAACAGCACTAGTTTTGGACTGAATAAATCCTGTTAACACAGAGAACATATTAACACTCTAAAAACACTGTAAGTCAAAGTCCTGAATTAAAAAAACGAAACAAAAAACCTAAGAAAAAGTTTGTAAGTACGAGTACAAGTACACAAGTTGTTCAGTAAAGTGTTCCCTGTCTGTGTTTCACAGCTGTTTATAATACATCTGGATTAATATGACTGTAGCATGAATGTGTCTGTTTACCTGCTGCAGGTTCTGAAGGCTGAGCTCATTACAGCAGCTTCATATACTGATTATTCAACATCATCACGCTTCCCTGTGACAAACACACATCCCTACAACAGTGAGCTCTATTCTGGGCTGTGTGACATTTTCCAGTTCATCTGATATAAGTTCAAAAAGTTTGTTTAACTTAAGAGAGAAAAATTGTTCAACCTGCAAAAGAACACTTTTCATCACATGCAGTCAGAATTCCACATTTACAGACGTTCATTAGACACAAAGGGACTCAAAAGTTAGAATCTGGAAAGAAAAGCTGCAAAAGTAAAAACTACAGTCCAGTCGTGATTCCATAATTGGACTCTGAACAATCCTCAACCTCGCTATCCGACAAAACCAACAGAACCCATAAAAACAGCCTTAACATAGCGACAGCCTTGGATTGTGACTCCGACATGACATTTAATGTCACCAATCAGGATGACGGCGTATTATCTGACTGAACAATCCCACAGATTGGCTACGTTCACACTGCAGGACTTGATGCTCAATGAGGATTTCTTTGTGACTTCCTTCACGTTTCCACTTCAATGCGACTTGTATGTGATCTGCTGTGTGAACTTCATACGAGCCAAAAGTGTCCCGCATGCGCAGAAGAGGACACGACGACGTCACACGCAGCGAGCGTGCTCAGTGTTTATGGAAGTAAACATGGATGGTAACGGTGGAGCGTATCTGCCACTCCCCCGCCGCCACCGATGGAGGAAACAGAAGTGTGAGCGCTAACTAAACTAGCATCAGCAGCCAAGTACTGCCTGTGTGTTCTGGACACTTCCACCCCGTCAGAGCGCTGCCCCGGGGTGGAAGTGGTCAGAACGTGCACAAACCGGTCAGTTAGGCTGAAGTCCAGCGATGCGTCGTGTTCTAACAACACACTAGTTATTATAACAACTATGAACAATAATGAACAAGTAATGAGCCTTCCAGCATCAAGCCCTCCTTGTATCTGGACCTCCGTCTGGACAATCCCACAGCCTTGATATCCAACATTTTACATTTAGTGTCGGATTATCGAGTCCCGACTGTATTATAATTACCTTACGTTCAGTTTTTAAGTGTATTTACTCAGATTTAATCGCTGATATAGTCTGCTGAGGTACACATTTAGGTAAAGTGGTCAGATTAGAATCTACAGAACACTTTTTAACTCTGTTCAGTTTAACAGCTTGTCTGGACTCTGCAGTGAACCACAAGCCTCGGCTCCATGAAATCAATTTTTCCACCAGCAGCATTGTAAGGCGCTGACCTGACTATCTGAGATAACGTGTGTGATGTGCCCTCCGATGACTTGTGTTGTGAACCGGTGCTATATAAATAAAACTGAATGGAGCCAAACTCTCTTATTATTAAATTCGCGGGTATTGTTCGCATTATGAGCGTCTAGCCGGGGACTGACTGGATCTCTGAAGACTGATGCAGTTAGACAGGATGGATGCTGAGCTGCCATCCTGATCCTGCCGGCCTGGTCACACATTTCCTGGACGACTTTATATTTTTTTATATATATTTGAGGTAAACAGTGTGTTCCTCCAGATTACAAAGCAACGAATCATTACAGTAGATGACTTAAATCATAAGATACACTTTCCACTGGGTTTCATCTTTGTTATACGTTTGCTTCCAAAGTCTGTGTTATATTTTTTAAGCTAGCTTCATTGATCTTGAACACAACCTTCTGAAAATTGCGTAATGTTTTGAATGATAGTCATATTTGGAAAAAAAAAAAATAGCTGCATAAATGATCTTGAATTAAGCTGCTTTATTTTAGGATGGATTAATAAAACAGAATTAAAGCAAGATAATAGAATTAGTTTGAGTGTTTGTGTCTCCAACAGACATCTCAGGACCAAAAAAACTGTTCTGATGAAACTTCTCAGAGTCAGAAGTGACTCCTAACTGGCCACTTATTCATATTTCTGTCCTTCATTTAGGAGTAGTACAATTATTTTATTTTAAAAAATAAAGTTCTAACCTCTTGGGAGCTGCCAGAATGCTGGATTCTTTCATAGATATTGAACAAAACGTTTTGGGAACACGTGGCAGGAAGCCTATTAGAAAAAATATTTTGACAAAACCTGAAAAAAACCCCGAGACAGACGTTTTTCAGTGTGCAGAGACAGAACCCATCATCTCTCCTCAGAGCCGACACTTTGTGCTGGTGTCAGTCTGATTGTGTTTATCCAGCTCGTAAAGGTAATGTGCATAACGAGGTTCCTCAGTGAGAACCAACTGTGTCATAATAAAAGACGACCTAATTACGACAGGTAAAATTTTATATCGGGCTTATAGTGTTTGAGAGATGGGCTCAAAATGTTACGGCTGACACCAGAGAAATAAAACTTTTGCTCTCATTTGGGGAACATAAAGGGAGCAGAGACAGAAAGGTTCTGGCCAGCCAGCCAGCCAGAGAGCTCTCAATCATCACTTCATGTGCTGCTGAACTGTGAGCAAGATGTGCACAGTTACAGACCTAATGTCACATAACTCAGTCAAATTACACACAGCTTTAAATCACATACAGACTCCATTTATTCTCTAATGCACACGAGTCGATGTTTACTGAAACTGAATAGTTCTGTTCGTTCATGTAGCTCAGACCTGCTGCCTTTTCAGATCCAGGCTCTGTGGAGTCGATACCGTCTCCTGCAGGTTCCTCCGAACAATAGGAGCGACAATCAGGAATCCCACAAACTCCACATGTGACTCATTACCGACATTATTCACATATACACAGGAAACCTGAACACGTAGCCACGAGCGCTTCATCCTGCTTGTTAAGCCAATCTCTATTGACGAATGGCACTTTTTCTCTTCACTCTTTTTTGCGCCGTGGATACAGTCGATGCAATCAAACGCTCTCACGGAGTCCAGCAGTGAGCAGATCCATATCTTCTCGCTGGAGCAGCAGGTTCAGCACATGGAGGAAGAACCGACATCTTGTGCTCCGTGTGCACGGTGACCTTGAAGCCTTGGGTTTGGATGTGCCCTGTAGCAGTCCTGCTGCTTCAATTTACGTGTCTCTCCGTGCACTCGTGTGCTACTGATCCCTCCGAGTTACATGAATATGTCCTCAAATACCAGTGCCAGGCAGCCCTGTTCACCATCGGCCCACAGGATGTGTTAGAAGTGCCCTTGTGGTGTGTTACTGTAGGCTGTTTTAGGAAATGTAAAATGAGTTGCACACATGCAGGACGTCAGCCACAGTCGGCTAACAGAGGAGGTCCAACAACCACGTCTAAGTTCTCCTGGACAAGTTTCTGCTGTAGTGTAAACAGAGGGGTAAGTGCTTGTATATGTGGCATAAATTAAGTCAATTCACTTTGATTTCACTTGTAAATAAAATGTAGAAGTAAAAGTTTGCAAGGCTGCTGCGGCTGCCAATGCGAACACTTCACCAGACGCTGGTGCCTGGAAATGTTTTGGGAAACTGTATGTGTGTAAACACTGATTTACAGAGTGTTAGCCTTGGGTAGCCTCGCTCCACCTGTAGCTGTGCATCTTTCATGCTGCACATCCTGTCCTTCACAAGCACTAAAAACTGGAGAAAAAAAAAAGGTTTTCCACGAAATATTGAAAGCTGAAAAAGAGTCGAGAGTTGGCATGTGGCTTAACACGATCAAATCTTCTCTCAAGGTAAATCCGCTGTTAAGACTAGTTTTGCTTCTTTTTAGGATGAAGGTGAATTGGTTTTAAAGACTCTGTTTTTCACAAAAGAGAACTACTTAACGGGCGTATGAATCAGAGGCAGGAGGACTCATCGTATCCACAGGATACACAGAGAACTGGAGCAATTCACTTTTCAGTGCATTAGAGGTAATAATGCTCCTCGTGGAATAATAAAGGACTTAATTTATTTATTGCACAGACTGGGTTCGGTTCAATCATGCTTATCAGATAGATTTAAGTTTGTCATGTAAACGATTAATCTCCCACTCATGCAGAGGTTAATCATGTAGATCTACAGGATTCTGTGCCATGACTGATGCTTGTTATGAGGAAACTCTGTGTAGACGTTCGCTGCTATGCAGATGACACTGGACTGTATTTATCTGCACGGCCAGATGAAACAAACAGCTCAGTGCAAGTCTTAAAGGCATATATGCCCAGATGACCTCTGATCTTCTTCTTCTAAACTGAGCTGCAGTTATTGTATTTGGCCTCAAACATCTCTATCTTACCATAGAGTTGTTGTTTTGGATGGAGCTGCTTTGGGGTCCAACACCACCTCAGGGTCATCTCTGACCAGAATCCAGAAGAACTGGCCCATGGATTTATCATGTCTGGGGTGCACTGTTGTTCTTCTTTATTATCAGAATATCAGAGCAAGTCTGTGAAAAGCCTCCAGCTGATCTAAAATATATAAAAAAAAGCCCTGACAGGAATGTGAAGAGACCTCAGACTTCTTCTCGATTAGCTTCTTACTCTGTAAAATCCAGAATATCTTTTTAAACCTTTTCCCTCATATACAAAGCCCTAAATGTCCAAGCTCTGCTCACAACCACAATATCCTAAAGGAGCAATTCACTGTCATGATCCCGGTTCACAGCTGGTTCCTAGCATTTTTTTTTTTTTAAATAGCACAAGAAGCAGAGTATTTATCTACCAGACTCATTTGCTGTGGAATCAGCTCCACAGCTTTTGAGGCAAACACTTCCTCTACTTTAGTCTTTAAACTTTCCTTTCTGACTAAGCTTATAGTTTGGACTGACTGACGCAGGCCTGAACCGAGGAACCTCCAATAACACATTAAACCCATTCACTACTGCATCCCATTACCTTTGTGTCTAATCCGTAGTGTTCCTCTCTGTCCGGTGCCTTTCTGCCGTTCTCTCCTGGTCTGGAGTTTCTAACCGGTGCTTACTCGCCTCGCTGAAGCTGCCTCGTGGACTGTTTAGTTATTTCTCATCTTTCCTCTCACCCAGCCGGCCGAGGCGGAGCGTCGCCCACCCTGAGTCTGACTCTGTCGAAGGTTTCTTCCGGTTCATCAGGGGTTTTATTCCCCACAGTTGCCAAGTGCCTGCTCAAGGGGAAGAAGTTGGATTTCTCTCTATGTTATAAAACTGCATGTACGCTGCCCTGAGATAACTTGTGTTATGATTTGGCACACTAGATGAAACTGAAGTATTATGTAAAGATTGGGTTTTCATGGGGCAGCTGACCTGACGAAATGTGCACCGAGGCTGAAACTCTCTCTGGAGTCTCCTTGAGTGTCATCTCCTCTTGCTGCAGTGGTCAGAACCGTAGCTTCACCGCCAGAAGGTCCTGGGTTCAGACCTCCGGGCCAGCCTGGGCCTTTCTGTTTGGAATTTGCATGTTCACTCTGTGCCTGCAAGGGTTTCCTCCTACAGTCAAGATCATCGGTTAACTCATGATGATGATGAGTGTGCATGGATATCTGTCCTTCTCTATGTGAGCTGGGACAGGTTCCTGTAACCCTTCACAGTTTAATGGATGGATGGACTGAGACTTCATTCAAAATGGAAATAACTCTGTAAGGAATGCCAAGAAGACAGCATACTCCAGTGGTGTAGGTATGGCTGTACAAACAACAGGACACGACTTGTTCATCTGCAGTCTGTGTGAGATGATGGATTTTTGTTTTTTTTTAAATTTACCATCAATAAGCAGTCATGACTTCAAACTTCACGTGTTGCCTCCTATGTGTGTGTGGTGCTGTATTGTTTAATGTGTAGTTACTGAGGAGGACATGAGGTGTGTCAGGGAGGTTCCAGGACTGGTGTCACTAAAGATAGATTTCAAACCCAAACTACAAACTACCAGTGTTCTCCTTCCCAGTAATCCTCCTGGAGTCTACCACCCTCCCTCAGCCTTCTCTTCACGCCTCCATTCACTCCTGGAAGGATTCTTCCAGGATCCTCTCAGCTCTGTCATCACAGCCATCTTGATGTGGTCCACATCTTCATAACGGGTCTCCTTGATGAGGCCTTGAGCTTGGGGAAGAGGAACCAACCCCACGGAGCCAGGTGGGGTGAGTAGGGAGGTTGCTCCAGCACGGAGATGTTCTTCTCAGCCAGGAGCTGTGGGATGCTCAGGGCGCTGTGAGCAGGTTGTCATGGTAACGCAGCCTCCACTGGTCCTGATACAACTCTGCCTCTTCTGGATGAAGCAAACGCTGCAGGACCTCTGTAGACGGGCTGGTTGATGGTCTGAAGGGGAAACTCGTGGTTTGTAGTTTGGGTTTGTGACACCAGTCCTGGTATGGGAATGCGATCGACTCCATCCATCATCTAGGATCCCTCCCTAAACCCTCACTAGGGTCGTGGGGGGCGGAGCCTATCCCAGCTGACTCAGGGTGAAGGCAGGTTCACCTGGACAGGTAACCAGTCTATCACAGGGCTACACTTAGAGACAGACAACCAAGCACACTCACATTCACACCTACGGACAATTTACAATCACCAATTAACCTCAGCATGTTTCTGGACTGTGGGAGGAAGCCGGAGAACCCGGAGAGAACCCACGCTGCACGGGGAGAACATGGAGACTCCACGCAGGAAGATCCCGGGTGTTGCGAACCGGCGACCTTCTAGCTGTGAGGCGATGGTGCAAACCACCGAGACACCTGGCAGCACAATCGACTCCATTTCAAAGCTAAAGCTTTCTCGTACCTTTCTATCTACGTTACTTCAGCACCACTTCGGTTCTCTCCAGCTCCTGTCTCTCTAACTTGCTGGCTGCATTTCCTCAGCGCTCATCAGTGTTTCTGTCGGCGGTTTGCTGCTGGACACTCTGTGATTACTGGAGTGTTTGGGGTTTTTTTTTTGGGCTGCTTGATGGACTGAAAAGTGGGGAATTAAAGTGCACATTACAGAAAACACTGTCTGACTTATAACTGAAGCATGACAAAAGTTTTAGAAAAGTGTTGGAAAGTTAAATTGCCGGCAGACTTTGTTTTGATTACAGCGCGCTATCGTGTCTCTTCAGACAAAGAGACGGAGCTCTTAATGAAGCTGGAGGAGATGGATCCAGCATCAACGCTTAAATAACTTTTCACAATAATTAGCCTGCCCTAATTAGGTGGAAACCTGGTTCCAAACATAGAAACAATTATAGGTGAGAGTTAATAATGTGATGATGCGCGGTGCGCTTGTGAAGGATCTCAGTGTTACCCAATAAACATCCAGTGATATAATTAGCAAAGGGAATAGTTTGAAATCCCTCCTTCACAGTGAAATGCTGTTGACAGCTGATGAAGAGCGCTGGGCAACAGAAGCAACCTCTTGTGCTCCATCGACTTCTGTGTTGACCCACTAATATCATCTTTCATGCAGTGAACGCTCCCTGACAGCGGTTACCAAGATAAGCTATAAAACGTGGTCATTCTGAGACGTTTCATCATAAAAGGCTCATTTTAATCAAAACACCGAGTGCGACGCCACATTATTGTTCTCGCTTTGTAAAGTATGACTTATGAAACATCTCGTTTCAGGGTTCAAGTTCAATTTTCTAGCCTTTGATCTCGCAGATCTCAAAGGTCTTTATAATATGTGGAGAAAAAAAAATACACAAAACAACATGAATGAAAAACAGAAAGCCAGGGGAAGATCAAACTAATGGAAAAACCTACTGTAGCTGCAGTCTTGGGTTACGCAGCATCAAACACAGGCACACAAAGAGACACTTCAAAGAAACCTAAAGAAATGAAAAAAGAAGCTACGCAGGTCAAAGAGGGGTCTATCATTAGGATGGCTGAGTGGGAAGTCGACGCCACGTAAGCAATAAAGCTCGTGTGTTTAAAAGCTTTCTGAATAAAGCTGATGCAGCCTGTTGAGTCGCTCACATTGTCAGCGTGGGACTTGAGTTCCTCAGATGGGAGACAGCTGGCCGTGGACCAGACTGCATATTCATGATAAAGGAAAAAAAAAATCCATCCCTTAAAAGGGGAGACATCACATCTTTCAAGGCTTTATTAAGGGTCTCCAGCATCCTTCATGTTCTCCAGCCACGGTGGGGAATCAGGTGCTGGTGGAGGAACTCGACCAACACAGACGCCGTCGGTTTGTTGGATTATTATCAGTAACAAAGACATCAGCCAGTGCCGTGAAGAACACAAATCTACATGTGTTCTTGCAGCGCTGGTTGTTGCTCATCTAGCAGTTTGAGCTGCTTCCTGTTCTGTTTCTGGAAACCAACATGCTCCATATTCTGAGCACTTTCCAGCATTATGTCACCCAAAACAAACAAACAAACACACAAACAAACAAACAAACGAAACAAGCTCAGAAATGCCAAACAACACAGAGCTGTATCCTTAGATCCAGGTGTTTTCTATCCTGTGTCGTACTTCAACAATACTCTAACTACTCCTGTACGTCTGCTTTATTAAATCAAATATTAAAATGAACACAGAGACGATTGTAAACTGTACTATTCTCCCGGTGTCTTGGTGGCCTCCCTTACTGATCCGTCTCCTGTACAGGTTTCTTGTACGGGTCTCTTGCTCCAGACAGATTTACTGATGTGCTGATTTCTTCCATTTCTTAACGACTGATTAAACTGGACTCTAAGCGATGTTCACTAGTTTTCTTATATCCATCCCCTGACTGATGCACTAGAGTTGTTTGGAGCGTTCGTTTGTCCTCGTGGTGCATTTACAGTCGTCCTCAGATGTGTTCATGGCCTCCTATTAAAGAAGGAAACAAACAGCTGAATGAAGTTGAAACTGACAAAAGTAATAATAAACATAAAAAATTAAATTGCTTTTGAATTGTGGTTCAACAGAAATATAAATAACAAAACAAAAAACAAACCAGCACGATGGGACCCGTGAACTACTATGTAGCTGAACAACGCTCTGAGCCAATCACTGCCATCTGGTGTTTCCTGTGACTCTCAGTCAGACTTGTGCACCTGTTGACAGGTATTCTGGACCACTGCTCATCAGCAAAGTGCGCTCATTGGTCCAGGACAGTTTTTTTTTATTTTTAAAAAATTATTCCTTTCAACCACAATTCAAAAGCAACGTTTCATTTCACTAAATTATAATTTAGTAATTTTTTATTTATTATTACTTTTTCCAGTTTCTAGTTATTTGAGTGACTGTTGTGAGTTTTGTCTTTTCTTTAATGGAAGGTCTGAGAACGGCTGTACAACCAGGAGTACTGATCCACAGCGACTGGACCTCCCACATACAGCTGTCTTTATACTACAATCTCTGGGATGCGTTCACTGACCTCAGATCATCTACGTTTTCCAGCACAGACTGGATGTGTTCAATTCGGTGAGTCACTCTGAAGGAGGTGAATATTTATTCAACCACTTATTTTATTGTATTTTTTAAATGGACATTACTTTGCAGAAATCTGTTTCATGCAGAGTCCTTTTTTTGTCAAAAAAGTCACATTAAATTCAGCATAATCCAAAGTCAGCAAACTGGGAAAGCTTCCAGTCCTGTCTGTGGGCTCTGTGGGTCTCGGTGGGACGAGCTGCAGAAACACAGAGACTTCTTACATTCGTCCTAATTGTTGTGTTCTCTCCTGAGGTGGCGTCAGCACAACATGTTCAACTTCATTAATTATTCAGAATGTTTCAGGTTAAGGTAAGAAACGGTCATCAGCACATTTAAACAAACGCTGGCTGATTTGGGAAACGGGTAACACCAACATCAGCAAGTCCACTTGGCTGCTTGGGTAGACGAGTCTGGCACCATCTAGACAAAGCATCGCCGGTAACGCACATACAACCGACACACAGGCGGTACATGTGCTTATTTTATCATAAAAAAACCTATTTCTCTTCAGAATTAACCTCTGAACCAGCAGCTACAATAAAACATAGAAAACAGACACGGTGAGAACATCGTTCTCTGTCCAGTTATGAGCAACAACCAGAACCTCCAGCATTTGGTTGTAAATCTTCAACATAGAAGCCACGTTTTAAACCAACCCGTGTTCACTTCTGATCAGCAGGTACATTTTATAGGCAAATCCCAGTTCAGTGATTGGAACTGACTCCGTTTAGAAACATCAGTAAACTCAGCAGGAGGACCTGCCTCGGTAGAAACAAGAGGGGGGAAGCAGCGAGGAATACTTTATGCTACAGTATGTACTGGCCTGCTGCGTGGCGCGTTGTAGTCTGTTAATCAAAGTGACAACCGGCAGCATCAATGGAATCGACTCATTTTATGTTGGAATGCAAAGTCTTCTTTACAGAGACGTGGAAGAAAAGGCCAATAAAGGACCATAAAGAAGCGATGTGCATCAATAGCAGCTGGAGGCGGAGAGACGGGATGGTTTCCTTCTGCTTTCTGTGTTTTAATAAATGCTTGTTCTATATGAGTCTGACTCCGGCTCTGTGCGGCTCGTTAAAGCCACTTTGGAGGCTCTGTGATGTGCTGATCTCCCACCATAAGGTTCTACAATAAGCAAAATCAACCAGCAACTCATGACCCCGAGGTTCTGCTAATTTACATTTTGTTAACTGGAAAATAATGACGCTCGATAAAAATAAGGAAGAGTGAAGTTGTGCAGAAATAATGATGGAGGAAGACGTTTAGATGTGAGAGTTCAACCACGACATGACTCATCTGTTTTTATTCATGACCGCTGTTCACATGTTTTGACACATATGAATATATCTGAATGTAACTAAACATAATGAGTGAGACAATATGAAGAAAATTAGTTCCTTCACAACTATATATATATAAATAATGATTATATCAAGCGGACACATTGGCTCGGTTCTCTGCCGTCCAGCGATTGTTCTTGTCGGATCGTATTTTAGTCTGAGCAACGATTCACTAAAAGGCATGCTGGGAGATTCATAAAAAGGTTTTCTTGTAAAGTCGCTTTCTTTACATATTTTTCAAGACAATAAATGTGTATTTTTATTATGTTGTCTTTAGCGAATTAGATTTGTTCCCTCGATTCATTGCTTCCTCTAAAACACTCAGAAAGTATTCGGTATGAGCACATTTAAAAGGATGAGCGGTCTCTCTGGAACAAAGTTGACTGAATCGTGCTTTTACAGGAACCAGGAATAAGTACTTTTAAGTAGTCGTGAGTACTTTTGTTATTTTGACAATACAGAAGTAAACGTTAATCTATTAGAGACGTAATTATTTCTCAATCAGTGACTAATGGTGCCACTAAAAAAAAAAGATTGCCAATTAAACTCCTAGAATCCATTATGTTCATCACTACATTCAACAGAATCGCTCTGTTTCCTAAACATCACATTCCTATACGACTGAACAGCGTGTTTTGAAGGGAGGTTAGTCTCCCAGATGATGCTCGCTCCTAATGTCTCACAAATAGGCCTCAAATCAACAAAAAAACTAAATCTATCCCTAAAACTTGATTTATACTCTGCGTGTTGAGTCTACCTATGCTGAAGACTACATAAGTGCTGGCTGACGAGGTAAGCTTTTCTACTTGTGTCGCTCTGTAATGACATCGTCATAACACTCGCTAATGGTGGAGCGTCTCTGCCACTGTGCTGACTTTCTTCATGCACTTCAAAGACTGAAGCTGAGCAGATCATGGAGGAGCTGATGAATGCTGAGCAAAAGGTACTTCAGCTGAAAGTACTGAGAGAAGAAAGATCGACAAAAGGACAAAGCAGCATCGTGCTACATCGGGAGAATTCTGGCATCTGCGTTGGCAATATGAACAAAAGAGGCTCCAGCTTACTGCGTATTACATGTATTTTCACAATGCTGTGTCATGGTACACTGCTACACAATGGACCAGTCGTAGGTGTTGGAGTCAGAGACCCGTTTACACGTAAAGAAAACGGTGATTTGTCGATGCGTCTGGACCTTTGGTTTACACGTAAACGAAGCTACAAGTCACCGAAAACAATCAGATCTGAAACCTCTGGCCACAGTGGAGATCTGGAAAAACTCCGTCTTTATGTCTGCATGTAGACAGGAAGTGACATCACAGTTAGCGACTAAAGCATCATCAGCATCACATGTGTGTGACCATGTTTACAGTTTGGCTGCCGTGATAGAAATCAAGTATTTTCCTTGTTGTGTGTCTAACAGCACATGCATGAGCAGCTCCACGTCTCTGTCGGTCCAAACAAACCACCCCACTATCACTGAAGTAACAGGAAGTAATTTGTTGTGTTTTTTTCCAGGCTTCTGATTGGCTAGCATGGCTTTATGCTTCTCGTTACACTGCCCCCTACAGGTCTGGCAGCTCTTAACAACGTTTTTTATGCGGGTTTGTGTAAACGCAGATTTTTTGAAAACGATCCGGAGTGAACGATGTTATTTTTGAAAACGTGGATCCATTTTCGTGAATACCGGCGACGTGTAAACGTGTCACTGGGACGTACTGCGTCTACATGAAGCTCACTGTGGACTCTGTGGCTCTTCCAGACTGGAAGTGTTTCTTACTCACAGCATCACCTTTCAGGGAGAATATTCTTTATTTGAAAACATAAAAGAGAATGCTCTTTAGTCGTATAGGGGTGTAATTTAGTGAGGCAGGGATGATACATAAGGATCCATAAGTGCAGAATGAATTAGTTTCAGCGGCGACGAAAACAAAGCAGCATCTTTACACGGATGTCGAAAATGAAAAAGCAGTGAGTGTGGAGGCTAAAACACAGCCATACTGAGGTTTTTGTTTTTCATACGTGGAGCATTATCCATAATTTGGGTTGACTTTTCCCCTCACAGCAAAACAACGGAGCACAAGGTGAATGGAAAACAAGCAGCATCGGAGGGAACACAGGAAACAGTAATGCGTTGTGCCACTCTGAGAAATGTTTACTTTGCCAGAGTTGAATAATGGTCCTTATTTTATGCACTGGGATGTTTGTGTAATTCATTTAATCAGTTTATGCTTGCTTTGTTCCCTCAGGCTATTGCGCAGGATTACAGATTACCTGTACCAGCTGTAAACTGTGGTGTCATTCAGCATTCAATGCATTTAAATCACCGCACCGCGGCCGCCTGTTCAGGACGGAAACTTTTTTCTGTTCTGTAAAGGGGAATATTCTCTATTCATGAAGTTGTTCTGTATTGATTGTTGCAGCCCGCAGTGTTCCAGCCGAGGAGCGGCGTGGTGCAGGAAGCTAATACCAGGACCTGAAGAGGCTCTATTATGTCCCCAAAGTCGTGCTCGCTGTTCGGAAGGGGAGAGTTCAGTTTAATTAGGGGAGCTTAATGCTGCTTTTTACGAGGCCTGAGGGGGCTGCTCCTCTCCGCCTCCTTCTGCATATTCATGATTCCTGGTTTGTTCGAAAGACCAAAAGAGGAACATCCGGATCACAGCGCTGAGAGTCTGATTGAAGAAACCTTTCTCAATGTAGAGTCACGTCAGAAACGACAGGAGTGCTATCTGCACTGCACAGAGCATGTAGGACCCAATCTGAACAGTACCGAGGGTCCATTTTCCTTCAAATTAGTATTATTTGGATAATTAATTTAACGTACAGCGCTAAACGAATTTATTCAACCACCATTCAATATAAGGTTTATGCGCTGGTAATTACCAAAACTCTGTGATGGTTCATGCACCAGTACGTAGAAGCTCTTTAATGCTAATTTATAATTATTATTGTTATCCACGAATTTTCAAATGTACTGTTGTACAAAATAACCTGAAAAAATAGTAAATTGCACATTTTTCTCTTGATTAAGATGTTAAATTGTAGTTATTTAATTGCATTTCTGAACAGAAAAGTTCGTTTTGGTGGTGGGATGTGATGCTTAGTTAACTCCAGAGAGAAACCAGTGAACCGGCTCAGATTTGGACATAAATAAGGTCGAGAGCTGACTGAGCATTAAATAGTCTATTTATATTTATATATGTGTATGTATGTATACAGTGCTGAACACGTTACACAGATGTTCTAATACACTGTACAGCACACAGCATGACATCATGTAGTCTACCATGTACTTGTATTTATGTCCAGTAAAAGCAGAACCTCAGCCATCCTAACGAGTCTCCACCACGTCTGAGCGTCAGCCTGAAACATGTCAAACATAAAACACACATGAGCTCCTCCACCGGGGCACCTATCAGCAGCAGCCCTTTAAAACAGACGTGGTTGTTTTCCAAACCGATTAATGCCACGCCGGCAGACTGATGGCAGAGTCGCACCTCATCCCAAAAATAGACGCTTCCATTACCATAACAGAGACGGGTCGATCCGGCGCTGCAGCCAGAGGGGGCTGCCACGTGTCAGCACATGACAGCCTGGACGTGATTCTAATTGATTTCAATGATTCTGTTGGATTTATAATCGTCACTGAAGAGCTGGGAACCAATGGGAGTTTGTTTCTTTCCTGCCAGAGTTGCTAATTTTGGAAAGTCAGCGCACAAAAAACCCAGACTTGGGAAACATTTGCACATCCGAGGTTGGTTATTAAAGCGCGCCGGAGTCGAGGTGACATGTCGTAAACTGAGGAAACTTTAATACGCCGCTCCTGCGTAAACTCTGCTGCGGCAGACGTGCGACGTTTTAATGCTTCCCCTGCAGTTTGAAGGCGAGCAGCACTGGGCATATATTGGACACACGGCCTATGGACAAGTCGCTGAAGCCCAACTTCTACAAACTCAAAACATTTATAGATATGATGTGATGTGACCACTTTAGCTTCAACATTGCTGACGGTGTCCGTTGTTAATGTGTAGAACCACACATGCTTCCTCGGATACTGACGGCTTCCCTCTTAGCTTTCTCCTCGTCGCTCCACATTTACATTCAGAGGAAATATTCCCACATAAGTGTATGTCACAGAGAGTTGCTATCAAAGAGACGTTTTGCTCTCCATCCTACCTCATCACTGCACCGAGCTATAAGGCTTCAGAGCGAGAGGCGGAGGGAGGCTGGGCAAGTGGCCGTCCTTTTCATCCGGGTGTGAAGGTTTTGTATGCACTCTGCTATCAGAGCTTTTAACAAGAGGACGCCCGGCGCCACACTCTGTCACCGCTCTTTACTGTTTCACATGAAGCGCTGCAGTCCTTCAGCGAGCAGTGCAGACAGCGCTTTCAGGTCCCCGAGGAGGTCATTACGATAGGGATGAGCAGCTCAAAAGCACGGCGTGATGGACAGCGGAGTGA
The DNA here is from genome assembly GCF_000690725.1 of Stegastes partitus. Classification (NCBI taxonomy): domain Eukaryota; kingdom Metazoa; phylum Chordata; class Actinopteri; family Pomacentridae; genus Stegastes; species Stegastes partitus. Next base: position 418,566 of record NW_007578017.1, on the reverse strand, counting down.
CAGCAGGGGGAGGACAGGACACAATGTGGGGGGGAAATATAAATTGGAATGTGCTGAGTAGAAATAGATCAGCTTTCTGCTAAAGGAGAAACTTTTGACAGTTCAGGATCTCGCCTGCATCAGCAGTCCTTCATTCTGAACAAATACGAACAGGATGTCTGAAAATGTAAATGGCTGTAAGTCGGTTTTATAAACCCGTGACTGATTCGTGAAAGGTTTAACATTTAATTATTACACACTACGGTGGTAATTACACCGATAAGGGCCTCGGTGTTACAGACTGTTGGCTAAACAGTGCCAGGTGGGAAGTTAACAGTGCAGCGCCACTGACATGTGATGTGTAATATACAGACTACTGGCTCTCTCCTCCTTTATATTTACTGTCTGACAGTGTTTCTATGTGTTCTGAGGCGGCACCATGCCCTTAACTTATTGTTAAACTTATTTCTGTGCATCATATTAAACACTTTTCCCCTTCATTCAAATTGCAGCAATTTTTTCAGTAATTCAAACTAAAGTTGTTTGAATGTGAACCATCTCTGGCTGACCGGCTGCAGCTTGTTCGGGCTCACCGGGCTGCTCTGCTGAGGTGTGATCCGGTCCAGTTCAAACTATTATTCATAAAGTCAGACGGCGATCCTTCATTTTGATCCAAAACCTGTGAACTGTTGAGTTTCCAGATGGACACCAACGAGCTGCAGGAAGTGACTTGAAGCTCGACTGTGTGCGACATCAGGGACTTCTTTATTTTCTTTGTCAACAGAAGGCTGACTGTTGATTCTGCCGAACACGCTTTCATTTACACGTGTTCACACGAGGTGACTGAGGAAGCTGAAGTATTGATCTTAGAGATGCACAATGATTTCAGCATCACCGTCTGATAGAAGCTGCAGAAGGAAACATCAGCATCAGCCCAGAATGAACAGGATGATGACGCCTGTTATACTGAAAGTGGTTTGAAAATGTTAAATAAAAATCTTACTTTGAAGCAGTTTTCATGATTTATAGAACTAGTTTACATTTTTAAAGCCGCTGTATGTTTGGTCTGGCCTTGCCGGTGGACCTTCACAATCAGAGGAGGCGTAACAACGTGTTAATTCCCCGACACGAGGAGCTGATGTGTGCACGTATCGGATATTTGCCAAAATGAGGCGGAAAATATGAACAAGTCGGATATCAGCAAACATTTAGAGCAGTTCACCCCCTGATAGATCGATTGAACTTCACTGTTCATCTCACTAATGCGCCGCTTTCACATAAATCACATTATGAGAACTTTTATGGTCGTCTGTTGTTCATAAGCAGCAAAACTCAGCCAGACAAAGGCAGTAATAATAATAATCATAGTTATGTTTGAACTGAAACATCCTTCTCCTGGTAGAACAGACACATTCTGTATATAATGAATAGTCTGTACTTTAAAATGCCCTGTTCTTATATTTACTAGAACATATGCTAAAAAATAAAAATAAAAGTCTGAGCGATATAAATAATAAGCTGTGCAATATTTATATTTATGTCAATATTTCCAAGACTCTGTGCAACATCACTGCCATGTGCAATACTGGGTTTTCTATACTTAGTACTTTACTTTTACTTTAAATGTTTGCAGTACCGTAATCTCCAGACTATGGAGGCACCTGAATATAAGCTCCACCCACTAACTTTAGAAACAAAACCAGGTGTGCACATATATCCAGGCTGCTCTGGTCTCTAAGCTGCAGGTATTTACACAGAAAGATGTTTTAACTTTAATTAAATACGTACCGTAGAGGCTTTTTTCTGAACAGTTCCTGTAACACGGCTGGTTAAGGAAATAAAACTCCAGCAGCTACCAGGAAAAGTCACTGATGGCTATCTTCATCTTCCTCCTGCACTAAAACCACTAAAGTCGTCTTCCTCAGTGTCGCTCTCAGCATCACTTTGGTCTCGAGGCAAATTCATAAAAATCCATAAACTAGCTCCATCGTTGTTTAAACCGCATTGTTCAAAAAGGTAGCGGCTCATAGTCCGGACATTACGGTACGTTTCCAAAGTGTTTGCACTATGTTTGCTGCTGTAACCGTCCTCACTGTGCGATTAATAAAGGCTCATCTTATCTTATTCAACTCGTGTTCATCGTCACATTTATGGAGCGATTCTCTCGACATGCGGCGACAGATCGACTCATGATCGTCTCAGGATGAACCGTAATTATCTGACTTTGTTTTTATCGCCACCAGCAGGTCAAAAGTTCAAACTTGGCAGTCAGACATAGAGAATTTCCATCAGACAGACGTGATGTTTAGAAGAAGGAGCTTAAACAGAGATAGTGAACATCGTGTGAGTCAGCTCACGCTAGAAGTTCAGCCTCAGAGCTGCTGTCCATTTAGCCGACCCGGATCCACACAGGACCCAGTTTAGGGTCCTGAGTGCTACCGGTCACCTGATGTGTCATGTATGTATGACAACTAGTTTCTATATTGATCTTAGTTCACTACTAGACGAGGTGATTTTTATATTTTTTTTAATGTGGACCTGGAACGTGTTTTCCTCTGAGTTTCTTTGTCATTTCCATACAAGTTAAATTATGTTAATGGAAAGCGGTGCAATTAGCAGAGCAAGTGGTGCCGAAGGGTCAAAGACAAAATTAAAAAGGGGAAGGAGGGAGAACGGAGAAATAATTTAACGCCTTCCTTGCATTAGCTGCCTGTCACCGGTGACATCATGACATCATTTAAAATGTAACGCCAGGCGGGGATGTGGAGTCTGAAGGCACTTTAGGTGTTAAATATTCATTCTTTAATCTCAAACTTGCTCACTTTTCCTATCTTATTAGGCTTTGGACAGATTTCTCGGGGGACGCCTCTGGTGGGCGAGACGACTGCAGACACATGAATGCTTGAAATGTTCCTGATTTCTCTGAAAAGCTTCTGAACGCGCCGAGGCTGCTCGAGCCGCTGCAGCCGAAGAGGAGGAAGGTTCCTTTAAGGGCGCTTCCTATACACTCGTTTATGAGCTGGATTGTAATTATTGGGACGGTCCCAGTGGACTCATACGGAGATTTCAGGAAACTAAGCAGTATTTAATCACTAATTAGTCTTTTTTTTTATTTGCATTGTGCGCACAATAAATATGTGTTTATTCTGCGGAACCAGGGATTAAAAAAAAAAAACACATTCTACCCTCTTAATATAAAACTCATTAAAATTAATTAAATATTATATATATATATTTTAAAGCTCAGTCTATAAGAACAGAAGGCCATATAAAACTATTCCTGCTTCATCAGTGGTTCTGCTCGTTGTCTGTCTGTGGACGTTCATTAATGTTGTTCACTTTTCTGATTAATTAGTGTCAGCATGGTGAACACATCAGCCTGCAGTGGAAGTTAAAAACTAACCTTCAAAACAGTGACGCTCTCAGTATTTTATTTGCTAAACATTTCCCTTCAGTTTGGTCTTCGGCTGATTGTCTCCTGCTCTGACCTGAAGTTCAGTCTGTTTAGTGATAAATGTTTCCAGAAGCGTTTGAGATCTAACATTTACCTTCAACTTCCACAGCAGACACGAGGACGCTCCGTATTCACGCCTCCCAAACTTCTGACCACAGTTCTGTTCATATCATGAACCTTCATCCCCTGAACAACGAGAGAGTTTCTCATTTGATTTGAAGACGGTAAGTCTGGAGGCGTGCTGTGGCTCCCAGTTACATCAGGACTCCGCTCACAGGCTCACATCCTGAGGGTGGCTCCTGGCAAGTCGAGTCCAGAGGAGGCACCAGAGGTGAGTGAGACGTGGAAGTGAAGCTCTTCTAGGGAAGCCCTGCCCGAGGAGGTCCAGCGAGCAACAGCGGTGTAATCTCACATCTCCAAAAAACACTTTCAAGCAATTGTTTTTCTTTTTCATTCTTTTCATGTTTTATCTTTTCAGATTTTTTCACTTCAGTAATTTCCAGCTATGCTCTGATCTCTGTTCTTCATACATTCTGTGTTTTTTATCAGTCTACATACGAAGGTTTTCCTTTCTGTCGTGGACTTGGAAGAGCGTCCTCATGCTTCCTGCCCTGCCAACCCTTCATGCCTGTCAGATTACATCCTGGGTGCCCTGGCCTGCGGTGATATGGAATTGAATTGTGCTGCAGGGATTTGGTGGAGGGAGATTGGTCTGTGAGGCTGCAGCCACGCTCAGACTGCCTGATGCCGCTACGCCTCCATTTTAACATTTCCAAACTGCTCACGGACGGTTTCCTGAGTGTGAGCAGCAGATTCTGGAGATAGAGCTGAAATTAGGCGGACGGGAAAGACGGACGAGGATACGCGGCCTTGTTTTCGACAGGAAATTACAGAAGAGCCGCTGATGGCTTTTTTTTTTCTTTCGCCTTTATGCGGCGATGGATGTGAGCAGGAGAGCAAAACTGAATATTTAAAGTCTCAGTGGGTGGTCTGCATGTGAGCTGAGCACAAAGTACATCAGTGAGCATGGAGGGCAAACACGCTGTAGTTTAGAATGATCATAAAATAAATAAAGAAGCTGTATCAGAAGTGAATTAGGTCCTCTACAATTGAAACTTTATTCAGTTTAAAGGAGCACTTAGTTTCCTCTTGTGGCTCTGCTCAAGGTTAGTTTCAGGGTCGTTTTCTTTTCTCTATCAAATTAAATAGTAAAATATCATGAATGTGTACATGCTGCAATAATGACATAGTAGTTATTAAAAAAATTAATTAATTAAATTAAAAAACCCTGATATTTAATTGTCTTAAGCTGGTCATGATGGCCTTTCTTATGCTTTCAAACGGGGTCACATGGACGCACACTGAATAAACTCCAGGATCCGCAGACAGGAAGCGTCGCCGTTAGTAAATGAATCGTTTGCACCGTTTGTTCCTGCAGGAGGAGAAGGAACACAAACTCCTTCAGCGCTCCAAGGCCACACGTTCACGGCAGATGAGTGCAGCCGCTGAGAACCTGAACCCGGACCCGGCGTGTACGAGTACATTCTGTAAAAGCTCCGCTCTGAGCAGCACACAAGGACGGTCCCAACCAAAAAAAAGATAAAATCACGTTTAAAATGAGGGCGACCCGAATGCTCTGGAACACAGAACAAACAGCAGCAACGCAGCAGCTTCTATTAAAGACAGCAGGAATAAAATAAAATTAAAAAGATCAGCAATACGTGTCTCTTTCCATCCGCCTCAGAGATGATGCTCTCTGTCAAAAAACATCTTTCTTCTCATTACAGCTGCTGGAGACAGAACCTGGTTTAAACCTGAGCCTGAGTGGACCAGTGGACTGGGCTCTGGTGACCCGGGTCTTTGAAGGATGCGTGAAGCAGAACAAAGCCTTCAAGTCCACTCGTGTCTTACAAACATCTTTATTTTGGTCCAGCCACAGATGCTCACTTCACTACGAGCAGCTATGACGTAGAAAGCTGTTTTCTTTTCCACCTACAGAACGTCTCTGCAGCCGTGTGGACGCAGAGTTTGGACGCTGAGTAAAACTATTGATTGTTTCAGGACGTCCTGCCTTTAAAATAAAACCATCCTGCTATAGTTAGCTGTAACCCCTCCAGACTCCTTCTCATCTTTACATAATAAATACATTGAATTGATTTCTTCTATTTATTTATTTTTTGCATGGTGTAAATGGAGGAAGTGACCCAGCTCCTCACTCTGTGTGTTCTACTTTAATAAGGACGTTCTGGGCTTTGCCAGTCTGGAGAGAAGCCCTGTAGGTTATCCAGATAACCCGCCGAGTCGGCCTGGGGGGGTACCAGAATAAAGACTGAAGTCTCTGATGGCCCCTGATGCTCACAGACTTCTGGAGTGAGAATCGAGGAAACTCCTTGAAAAGCTCCTCCTCTGCTCGGTACGTTTAATCACATCCTGTAATTCCTCACTATGGGACACAAAGACTCTGGCATTTATTTTGCCTTCCGTCTTTACGTCATACTGGTGTGACATCCAGAGTTCTATCAGACGGACGGCTTCCCACTGCAGCGCCGGTCCATACGGTGGGTGTGCATGGTACCGGATCAGACACCCTGATGGACTGATGGAAGAAATCTAACAAAAACCCAACATTAGCTCCAAATACATCAAACTTTATACGGCATGTTGTTTGGCTGCTGCTAGAACAGACAGAACCTGAGTCCTGAGACGAGTCCGTCTGTCTGAGACTTTAAAATGATTCCTCTGTGATGTACATAGAAACCGGATGAGCCAACCTGGATCCGACACACACCTGCAGAAACAGGTCCGATATTCTTACTTCGATTACTCACAGCTGGTCCGTCTGTGGGCTGCATGTTGAAATGTCTTGTTGTTTTTTTAACTTCCTTTAAAAAAGAAAGACTTCTGCTCATGTAACTTCTCAGTAGACCAGTACCAGCAGGTTCTGGTCTGTCTGGGCCTCACCAGGCCCGACTACAGTAGATAGAAGTCTATATGGAAATACAACTTTGAATCGGTCCAAATCACCCAAGTCCTGCTCTTTCCAATAAATCCTCTTTGATGCTGAGCTGATGAAGGACAAGTGTTGAACATGTAATAGGGATAAAAATGATCAAATGGGAAATAACAAAGAGAAATTATCGTACTGTAGTTTTTGGACTATTGAGGCACCTGAATATAAGCTCCACCCACTAACTTTAGAAAGAAAACCAGGTGTGTTCATACACAGGAGGCACTTACATGACGGTACGTTAGCAACCCAGACTGATGACCACGACGCCATCACTGACACCTCAATGTGTTCAGAAAGGGGAAACAACCAGTAAAACCACAGCTTGTCCCACGTGTCCAGTGGGTGTCGCTGCTCTTAGAAAATCACGTCCAAACAACACAATACACAACCGACTGACTCACTGCACTGCACGCCAAACCTTTATGACTTCAGCTCTGCATGCACCCTCATAAATACACAACCGACTGCAGGACGGGAATGGACAGCTCACACAAGCTCGCTGTTTCATAAAGAATGCAGTGTTATTCAAATTAAAATAAAAAAATAAAAAGCCAGTGAAACACATGCATTAATAATTATGTGTCGCCATAAATATTTAAATGAATCAATAGTTTGTCAGCTGTCGATCAGAACAAACAGCAGCTGCTCACAGCGACACGCCAGCAGTCAAGGTTGTCACATAAACCATTTAAAATTGATGTGTGCTGATTAAATATATATCGATCGGCATCGTCAGGTATTGACAATAAAACTAAATAATCACTGAGCTGATGTGTGACAGCGTGGGTTCTGTCCGGGTTCTCCGGCTTCCTCCCACAGTCCAGAAACATGCTGAGGTTAATTGGTGATTGTAAATTGTCCGTAGGTGTGAATGTGAGTGTGCTTGGTTGTCTGTCTCTAAGTGTAGCCCTGTGATAGACTGGTTACCTGTCCAGGTGAACCTGCCTTCACCCTGAGTCAGCTGGGATAGGCTCCGCCCCCCATGACCCTGGTGAGGATGAAGGTGTAGAGATGATGGATAGATGGATGGATGATGAGAGGTGATCCCAGGGACTTCTTGTGGCACATCCATCCATCCATCCATCCGTTATCTATACACTGTTTAATCCTCACCCACAACCATCATCAGAACTCTTTATTTATCTGGTATATCTATTTATATTCATCTGAATAAAATTGTAGTTGTATGATTGTTGGGAGCTCCTGTGGTTTGACCATGAGCTCACTAGATGGACGTGAATCACCTCCCCATGGTCGGTGATGAACGTTACCATAACTACTCTCTCTGTGTCTTGATATCACTGCCTGCTGCTGAGCTATTGTCAGCAAAGCAGCTCCTCCTCCTCCTAGCGGCTCACACATTCAGGTTCTTTAGATCCTGATGGCAGCGTATTTACTTTTCTGCTGTGACCTGTTGCCGATCAAACACACATTTACTGCAAGTTACCGAGTTTAGAAACCGACCTTTTGATATGAGAGTCATTGGCTTCATCTGACTTCAGCGTGCTCGGTAGGATAAAAGTCAGCACCTCCCAGTCTGAGGCCACGGCTGGTCCGACAGAAACCAGTTGAAGTATCTCAGGATCTTGTTGATGAGTGGTAGGAAATGGAGGGTGAGACATAGAGACAGTCGTAAGGCGAGCCCTGTACCAGACGGTGACGAAGGAGCTGAGCCGTCGATCAGCTGAAGGGATTCCGGCGTCTGATAAGGATGCCTTCTGGGAGCCTCTCCTGGCATTTTAAAAAGAGAGATCAAGAAATCGCTGGAGGGATTATATATCTCATCTGGCCGAGGAGCGCCTCTGGATCCCCCAGGAGGAGCTGAAAACCCTGACCAGGGACGTCTGGAGCGACCTGCTGAGCCTATCACCACCTGACTCTGGTCACACAGAGGACAGAGGATAGAAGGATGGAAGTCTCAATCCTAGAACAGAAACGCTGAGCTGGAGGCGTCGTTGTTCTACTATTAATCCACACACATGGCAGGAAGTCGCACAATGAACTAGGAGATGTGAGTTTGGCAGCTGTGACGGAGCAGAGCTAGAGCTGCCAGTAGAGTTCAGTCTGTGCAACAGACGTCTGTGAAGGCAACACGGGGTGTGAGAGCACCACCGCTATGTTGGGAATAACTCATTTATACCAGGAAGTGGACTCCTCTGCTCACACTGGCTCAGGAGTGAACAGGTGTGGTCTGAGGCATCGATTTGCTGAAGCTCCGCTGTGCTGTGGTGGAGCCGGGGCGGCAGTGTGGGACCACCACTCGTCTTCTTTGCATTCGTTTAATTCAAAGTTTTCACAAAGCTGCAAATTCAGTAAAAAGGTGAATCTGTAAAAAAATGTTCATGAGTTTCAGGATGTCTTAAAGACGTCTCCACATGTTTTTAGACGGTGCATGTTCTCCCAGCTCAGTCTGACGAGGTTCCTCTGATGTGGCTCCGTCAGTCTTCAAATGTTGGGCGGAGTCGAGGGCAGGTGACTGTCGATGAACGTCCAGCGCTTCAAGCAGCTCCTGCAGCGCTTTGAGGTGTTTGAGCTCATTGTCCTGCTGCGGTACGAATCCGTCTCTACAAAGACACAAACCACGAGGGACGCACGTCTCTGAAGAGCCTACTGGCTTCATCACCAAGTCGGACTGTTTTCCATCACTCATGATGAAATATTAGGATGCCGTAGCCCACCCAACGTGTCTGGCCTCGTTTCTTCTCCAGAGAAGTGGTTCAGAGACGCTCGTGGTCCTCAGAGACGCCACCAGGCAGACTTCTTCTGACAGGGCTGCTGCTGATTGGAGCTCTTTATTTAGCAGATGAAGCTGCTTTCTGTCTCTCAGTGAACAAAGCTGGACGTATTGATCATCTGATGTTTACTTTTCCTCTGCATGACCCTGCTTTGGATTCAGCTGATCCAGTTTCCACAAAGGCTTTTAGAGGGTCTTGCTCTGCCCCCTTACAGATCTTCAGCGTCGCCATGTTCTGCCTCTCTGTACTGAATACACTAGAGCCATGTTCTGCTGGCAGCTGACCAGTGGCTGCACGTTAACGTACGTAAACGAGCCTCTGATGAGTCGACCAAAACCCACGAGTGTCATCTGAACACTGCTTTGATGAAACGATGCACATCTGGACTTTTACCCTGATGTAGGTCTTGTCCTGCATTGCTACTGATGACTATTCAAGTGCAGACAGACAACCAAGCACACTCACATTCACACCTACGGACAATTTACAATCACCAATTAACCTCAGCATGTTTCTGGACTGTGGGAGGAAGCCGGAGAACCCGGAGAGAACCCACGCTGCACGGGGAGAACATGGAGACTCCATGGAGATCCTGGTCGTCCACCACTGAGCCACCTGCAGCCCCACAACACAAATCTTTAAATCAAAATGTAAAACAGACAAAAAAAAAAAGAAAAAAGTGTCTTTCAACCAAACTGCAGCAGCAGCAGCGTGCTGACAGGCAGGAGCAGCTTCTACAGGCTAACAAGCACAGAACCTGCCGTCTGATTTCAGGACATGAACGAATCTGGCAAGAACCGAAACCTACACGCCGTCTCCTCAGTATTATTTGGCATATGGGCTGCAGATTGTACGGGACAGGCAGTGAGTGAGTACAGGAGCTGGTATCAGAGTGGAGGATGTGGGTTTGTAGTAGCTCAGGGTCTCAGTAGAGGAAAGTCACTGTTTAAAGCCAGCTGAACTTCATGAGACAGACTGATCGAACGGTTTCCTGATATCTAACAGTCGAGTGGAAACATGAGAACTTCTGTCACGTCAGACTCGTTTCCTGAAGGAGGTATGAACATGTGGTGTCATCAAACTGGCCGAACAGCAGAAGAACAGGAAGAAACAGCTCCTCCAGTCTGACCAGTGCTCCTCAGCCTGAGTCTCTGCTGCACATGAAGGCATCACCCACAGCTTCCAGCCTCACCAATCACACACAAACAGGTCTAGTGCTGCAGATAAACACGGATTAAGGATCGGTGGTTATAAGTTAATAAGAAATGATGCTGAAGGTTCATAAATAAATTACTTCTTATCTCATGGCGGTTAAACGGCGATCAGTGAAGCACGTTGGGACGTCCGGCTCAGACTGACGCCCAATCATAAGACGCAGCTTCACTTACTGGTGACGACTGGGATTAATGGACAGGAATGAGCTAATAATGCGGCTGTAGATGTGTTGGCGCTGTGGCGGGAGGCTGAAGTGAAGTCATGTGATGTCATCTGTTACAGAAATAGTCCTGGACTGTCAGAGCCGATGATGCTGGCGATGGAAACGTGGAACTGCCTGAATGTCAATGAGGGCTGATTGCTGCAGTGTTGCATCAAATTGATGTGCACTGAATGAGACTGTTGGAATAAACTCCGTTCTAGGTGTACAGGGTTGTTTAGGAGCTACCGCCCGTCGCCACAACACACAACTCTATCAGCAGCTCATTTCCCAATTTATGGTTTTAATACAGTTCAGATTTCCTCTTTATTTGAACCTTCCACTCAGACTGACTGCGCTGTCACCGCATGCCTTTAATGTCACCAAATCCACCACCTGAATTCATTATTTTTTTAATATTTCCCACGTTGCGTTGTCTGCTTTAGATGGATGACTTCTCGGAATAAATGCAATCTGTCAGGAGTGTTTTAGAAGTCTGTTGTCACTCAAGGTCTGATGCAACCTGGTGCAAATGTGTTGAAGACGGCTTCTTGAAAATGATTTCCCTTTAAAGTTATTATGGCTCTGAATAAGTCAGTCGCTTTAAATAACTGTCAGGCCTCATTATTGTACACTTTGCATAAGAATGCCGTGAGGCGGCTCCCGGCTTTATTCGCTTTTCCTATTGTATCGTAAACAATTAACATCAAATGTCCTGGTGAAGGCGTCAGACATATTTACTAATGACTATTCATCTCCTCACCTTGGAAAGCATCAGCCCTCATGTAGGTTTAATTGTAGCTCTAACTTGCTGAAAAAAAAGAATAAAGACCTGAAACAATAAGCTTTAGATTCAGAATCAGAGAAACGATTAACCCCGGCAGGAACATGAGCTGGTAGCAGCTGATTGAGACTGAGGATGTTTTAAAGTTCTGGCAGAAGGATGAGGAGCTGCAGGAGGCCACAGCAGAGCAGGATCACCTCCAGTAGGTCGGTCCACCAGCGGAGGGAAAGTGGGACAAAACATTTCATCAGCCCGCCTCAGCTGAACTAATTTATTTTGATTCCTTCACCACAACACAAACATACGAAGCCTCGGCGACACATTAAGCGACCAGATAATCAGGTTTTCACTTTAAAAATGACCCCAGAGTGGGATTTAACTCTTACATTTTGTTGACCTTGGCTTCACTCACACGGTTTTTAGGCTCTTTTATCCTCCACTGCTGTAAAAGTGTAAAAATAATAATAATCAATAGTTTAATTTCTTGTAAAGAACTTTTTTTCTTCTCTTCTATCCTCATTAAATTCTAATACTGAAGTAGTAACCCTTCATATGGGCCGCAGGCTGGACTCGTACATGTGATGATGGAAGCAGAACCGGAGCGGTGCCGCTCCCTGTTAGACCTCATTAATAAAAAACAACAACGAAACTCCAACAACACAAATAAAGACGTTTGGGATTTGGGAGGGATCGTACTTGATTAAAATAAAAAGTCACGTCAACAACAGAACGTGGGACCATGTATAAACCCACCGCATTCGACCATCATGTTCTGTAGGAAGCCTCTGAAACACGGCATCAGTTTAACATCAGAGTAAACGTCACCAGCTGACACTAGTGAAGGTGTTTTTTGGTAAAACCTGACATGATGTGCTCCTTAATGTCACTTTAATAAGAAACAAGTGACTGTTGGACCCTAAAAGATGTGCCGAGAAAGAAAGACTTGAACAGGAAATAGAAAAACAAAAACTGGTCCAACAGATGATTCAGAACGACTCGAACCCACGTGGAAGCTGCCAGTGACGAAGCATCCTGAACCCGACAGAACCTGGACCCTCCTGGAGACCCAGATTAAGTTAAAGCTAAAGGTTCATGTTGACTGAATGTCATTAATGAGGACGACTGCAGGAAGGTCACAAGTCAGAGCTGTCAGACTTTTGTTTTCTCACATCATTTTCACACATTTATTTTGAAAACCCTCACAGGATAGAGCTACAGAGACTTCATTTGTTTGGCTGTTTGTTCTGGACGGGACCTGTCCACAGACCACGGAGGTAATGAAAAAATAAAAGCAGCCAAAGTGGCCACAGGAAGCCCAGAAAAGTCTGCAGGTCTTGACATACTTATATCATTTGCTTCCCAAAAAAAGAAAAGAAGAGGAGCATTGTCTTTGTGGTTGCATATCTGCCACCCTGAGTCTCGTCTGTGGTAGCCTGAGGGTGACTCTCCTCCTGTGGTCCAGATTGGATCTGTGTCTGGAAGGAAATGTTCCCTCACAGCGAGGCATGACGACAGCATGGGAAAGACACAACCCACCAGAAGCTACACGGAGAGGCAGCCTGCTGGCTCAGCCCTGATGAAACCGCGGAGACGAGGATATTTCCATTTCTTATGTGTGTTAAAATGTGTGGCTTCGGCAGGAGCAGTCCTCCTAAGCTGCAGACAAAATCGGGGTCAAGTCAGGATTTTAAATGCTCAATTTGTCTGGAATAATACGGCCTGTCAGTCTGTTTGGTTTGACTGAGTCACAGCAGCGAGGACAGACGGCGGAGTTGATTTTTAAGTCACGCTCTGCATTCAGGCGGTGAAGTCAGTAAAGAAAGAAGTAGTGGAAGGAGGCTGAAAGAAGAGGTCGAGAGTTTTCACCCCACACAGTAAAACAAATAATGCTTTCATGGTGTTTTCTCTCTGTGCAGATGATTCCACCACCCTGGAATCCCTGCGATATAATCGGGAAATTGGCTGACTAATAATGCAGATTCTGCCTTTGGGACATCTTTACAGAAAGCTCAGAGAAAGTCTTCATCCTCCAACTGTGCTCGCTCACCCACGTTAACTGTGGTTTGATTATTAGCCTCACAACAGCAACATGTTTGGGACCAATGTCTTGTTGATTTGCAGCAGAAAGACGTCAGTTTGCCAAATAAACCATTTACTCGATTTGCTCATGTTGGCCACGAACCACTAAGTTCTGGTTTCATTCTGGTTGCCTGATAATGAAGTTAGTGGCTGCTGGCAGCACGTCGGTCTGCGTTTCGCCTCCACAGTCGGCCAGAAGTGTTAAAGTTCCAGCAAACTTCTGCTCATAAGTTTGAAATCAGTCTATGGTTTGCTATGAACACCCTTTCTGGCAATAAAGGTATTATATGTAGAGCACTGACACAGTTGTAAGGAACTTCAGGCCGATGCTGGTTAAAATACGACCCCAATGCAAATCTGTGGCAACTAAAGTTTGCCAAAGTTTAACCAGGACTGTTTGCCAGGAGCCTAAAACTGCTTATAGGGAAATGTTTGACTCATTCTTTTTGCTTTACTAATATTATTATCTACAATTAAAGCAATATCACACTTTAATTTACTTTAAAACACAAATATGTGATTTTTGTAGCTTACCACATCTAACGCTAAATGACTAGCTAAGCTAAGCTACTTTTAGCAGGAGTTTGGTTTGTTGTGTTTTTTCTTCTTCTTCTCCGTCAGCAGCTGAATTAGCTGCTAACGTCTTTAATTATGTGGAATAATAAATTAATTGCTCATTTGTATTTACAGATAACAACTAGTGAAACCAAATATTAAACTTTAGTTCTTGCTAATGCTAGCCATGGCTAGTTTACAAGCTAGCGTTCACATACTATACGTTAGCAGTCCAGCTAACTGTTTGGCATACAGCACAGTAGAAATACAAGCTATTTCTCATATAAAACAGATAATAAAGGTTATAACTCAATTTTAAATGAATATTTACAGAACTTTGCTTTTCTAAGGCTATTTTTCTTTATGTTTAAAGGCCTGAAACTGTAAATGCAGAGCTGGATGCTGCTCGGCTAACTGAAAGCTGTTTGGCTTGTGCAGGATTCTTCTGAAAAACAACAGAAGTGTTCCAGCGTACTGGTTTCTTCTGCAGTGTGCGACCACTGTAGATGTTCTTTCCCTGCTGGTCCTGCTCGGCCCAAAGACTTAACACTGTGATAGTCACAGAAACCAAAAAGACCGCTCTTCTGGATGGTGGAGATGCTTTCCAAACATAAAACCTCCGTGGATTAAAAAATCCTCTACAGCCATGTCTGAAGGTGTCCTGTCAACAGTTTTAGATTCTTACACAATGAAGGATTATTATTGTCTTTTCTTTCTGCACCATATCCAGCTCCTTTAATACATTTAAGTTTGACAGTCCTGAGGGAGGCATTATTCCAGCAGGTTCCTTCAAACCCAGCGAGTCACGTCAGAGGCATCAGTCATCACAGATACTGACGGAGGCATCAATGAAACAGCCTTTGTGAAAATTAACCTGTTTTCAATTCAGCAGCACTAATGTAAGAGGAGTCGTCTTTGTATTCATGACATCGTGTCAGACGACTGAAGGACTCCAGCAAACAATAGAAATTAATAATAGTAAAAAAAGAACTGCCCAAAGAGTTTAAATCAGTGAACAAAAGTCAAAAGTAGTTCAGCCTCAGCCAGACATTTATATAATATCCTGGAAACCGTAAATGCTCGCAAGCCAAAGAAATATTTGTTGCGAGTGCCATTGTTTAGGGATAATTGTGTCTAGAAACAAAGAGCTCACAACACAATGATGAATGTGGATGCTCTTTTCCACTGAGCTGGGGAAGCACAGGCTGACCCACTTTGGACCGTACGTGAAGGTGATGTATGGAGGATGCTGGGGGAGAGGCAGGAGGCACCGCCAGGAGGTGAGGGAGGGAGAAGGAGGAGAAAGCTGTCGGGATTTCCCTCTCGCTCTTAATTGCTCAAGTTTATTGCCGGTGGATAATTATGATGTCAGGCACATCATCTTCTTTCTTTCTCAATCAACAGAAGCTCGATAAAAAGGACAGTAAAACCCCTTTTTTCTCGGGATTATTGCACATCAAGAAAGATTGAGAGATGTGGTTTAATGATAAAGTCATAAAATATTTAAACTGTAATGACTCAGAGCAATGAATTATTGACCAAACGCTGGGCCCCCGTGGGCACAAATAACAAAGACTCAATATTAGACTGTTAAAGAAAAAGAAAAAGGCCTGATCATCACTGTGGGTAGGGTACGCGATGCTGATGAGCCTCCACAGTCGGCCATGTTCTTCATTTTTCTATTCACACAAGAGGAGAGAAAAAAAATCCAGATTTGAGGTCAGACTCTAATGTGGCGGCTATGTTTGGCCTGTATGGATCAGCTGGGATTTTCTGAGGCCCGTGGATAGTTGCTGGGAGTCAATGATACATGATGCCTATAAGGATGCAGGGTAATTGCCGGTTACGTTGCGAACATGACAAATTGCCTCCACCGCGGCGAGGTCCCTCAAGCGAAACGAGCCGCCACGAGGTCAGCGCGGGGTTAAGAGTGTTATCAGCTGCTGACCTTGACTGTTCACTCTCACTTGGCACCGGGTGGCAGGGGATCGGGGCAAGAAACACGAATGCCCGTTTAAAGTTTGACAGTGTTGTCCAGACGTCGGGTAGAGGACGTACGTTCAGAGACCGGCCGAGCCGAGCTGGCCGCCTTCAGTACAGCTCACATTAAATCTGAAAGGCTCTGTGTTAAAGCTTTTTTATTTTTTTTATTTGCAGCACCAACATGTTGCAAAGTATTTCACTTGGTCGCTGAGAGTTTGATCAGAATTTGTGTCATAAATATGAAATTTAGCACAAAGACGCAGCGCACAGCCAAGAACACATAATCCCTGCAAAAGCACAAACTGTCATATTTGGACTTTTTTACACAAATGAAACAAACGAGATCAGAGCTGTAGATGGATTCTGTTTCCATTCGATGGATCCGGGCAAGCTGTTTTCTATAGTTTGCTGCCTTTGTGTCTTAGCGAACCAGCTGCTGGCGGTGGCTTCATACCCACTGAGTGAAAACAAAGAGCTTCGCCTTTAACTCTGGACAGGACGTAAGCACATGTTCCATACCAGTAAGGCCTGACAGCAAAGTGTTGTTTCTGTTCCTCAATGACTGCCCATCTAATGATGGAAAAGGCAGCATCACTCACTCCAGGGTGGTTTTTTTTTTTGAATCCCTTAATATTCATGGAGCCCGCCATCAAAAATAAGTAAATACATTATTTATGGCTTTTTGTGTCCCGCCGTTCGTACAGAAGCCGCGTTCTGTGACATTAAACGTGGGACATATGAAACCACGGCTGTTTCAATGACCCATCAATATTTAATATGTCCACATCAAATTTGCCGTCGGAGCTCATATTTTTAGATCGGATTTGTGACGCCGTGTTTCGGTGGGTGGTGCCCCCTGTGTATCCAAATGGAGAATGCGGTGCAAGGATATAACTCGCTAACTCCCTTGATCCTAGCTGGGTTCGGCTCCACGGCTGAGTCCTACGTGGTAATGGTTTGCTGCTATTTTAAACAAACCATGGGGGATGCATCTATTTTGCATTAAACCATTTCATTCTGACAACTCTCCCCAGGATGCTGACAAACAGGAGTTTCAGAGGCTGGATGGCTGCATACATGAACGTATCGGACAAGAGAGGCCCAGCAATATTTCATCTGCACTTCTTCTTTGGCGAGACAATAAAGTGTTTTGAACCAGAGTGTGTGTGGCTCTCTTGTTTTAGTGATGCTTTGGTCGCCACTTAAAGAAAGAAGAGCATCCGGAGAGCACACACTGTAAAGTCTTCACAGGGAGGCTGAATAAAGCTGGATGTTTGAAATGAAGTCCTGGGCTAAATATAACCCACTCAGTCTTACCTTTCTTTGTGTAAACAGGCAAACACAGGACCAGTGAGCCCCTGTGGGCGCGAGAGGCAATTATTTGGAGAAACCTGCAATATTACAGGTTGAGGGAGGGATGTTAATTACCTCGGTGGATTCACAAGATGCTGCCTCTTCCTTTTCTTTTGTTCTGTCTCTTTATGGGCTAATTAATTATGAAACAATGCACAGGTGATTCATCTGAGAGCCGGAGCTGTTTAAACCTTTCTTCTCCCTTTCACTTGTGCACAGCGGCGAGGGGAAGGCTCTTTATCATATGTCAGGAAGGCATGCATATAGCTCATGTAGAGGGAGCTTTTAATGGAGCATCCTGAAGACAGAGGGCTCACGGCTCCTGGGAGCAGCTTCGTTTGAGTCGCACCTAAGTCACGGATTTTCAAGGACTCGCCAATTAGAGCGTCAGCCTCTAATTTGATGATTTTACAACATCATAGCGGCGTATTGCAGGTGTCTGAATGCGCCGCACCTGGGGAAATCATGAGAATATAAAAATATGGACATAGCATGTGTGACACTTGTGGCCGCCGTGTGAGGGAAGCTTTGAAGCGTCTTCCTCACGGCAACCAGCAGCAAAATCGCCCTGTTTAAATATTTACCACGATGGTTTCTTGCGCTCCCCAACAGGACTCCTCGAGGAAAGAGTCGATGTTTAATATTGAAGCTACACACCCATGATGTGGCCATTTTACTCAGATTACTGTTTTCCTAGCCACCGTAGCGGCAGCACTGTGGGACGGCGGCGGTGACTTGGAAAATGATGCCACCAATGAAGAAGAGCTCTCCCTGATCTCACACATGCTGCCTAAGTGATGGAACTCAGAAGTTATTTTGCAGCTGAACGGCTGTGCTATCCCCTCAGCAGACCTGTCGACTCCGCTGTAATGAAACAGGGAGAAGGCTGATGAAAAATGTATAGAAATCAGTGTAACCTGCGACATCCCTCCAGGCTGGATGCTTAACTCGAAGCATCGGGCTCGATCTGCCACTATAGTTGAGAGGTCAGCCATTCGAGCCCAGGACGGAACAGCGGAGCGTGAAAGAGCTGCAGGACTTCCTGATGCCACCTCGGCTGTCAGGAGCACATCAAATGAAGCTGAGAGTGCTGCTCAGGCATAGAATAGCTGTTCAGGACTATAGAGCTACAGCACAGACCTTTTTTTATTTTGTTAACAAGATGTCATCCTATTACGCAGCCATTAAAATGCCAGAGAAGCTATGTAGATGTGCTGCTCACAGGTGAAACCACTCAGGATGGAAGAGACAAGAGCTGTGAAGAACAACATCATTTCTGCAACCTCATCTTCTCTGGATCCTTTGATCAAACTGAGCTTTACACTTCTACATGTTAAAACCTGCCACTGCTTTGGTTCTGCATTGGTTGGCTCTGCAGAGCTGTGTGTCCACCTGCTGCCACTTGGGGGCAGCGTCAAAAACATGTAGGAGACCTGGAAATGTAGGCTCCTGCTGTTGTTTTGCCTCTGGGCAGAAAAACCTGCCTTGTAGTGGGTAGAAGACAAGTCTTAAAATGGATGGAAGCCAGAGAGCGTTACTGGGCGTCCTGTTGTATCTGCAGCCACGAGCAGGGCCTACGTGAACCCAAGCCGGCCTCTCAACCAATCAGCATTCAGTCTATGAGTGGCGTCATGGCCGAGGGACGATGCAAACCATCGACTTGTTTAAGGGCTGCACACGAGTGCATCTCCACAGCCTAGGCAGCGGTTGATTTCCCATAATCCTTCACTCTGTGTAGGCGGACAGCTCCGCACACAGACACCGACCGTAAGTCCACCTCCCTGGGAGTTCTGTCAGAACTTTGAAGGGAAAATGATTTGCATTTTCACAGCTGATGCCCACGTGTAGAACAGTGATAATATAAAGTCGGTTTAAGTGAGTTTATTTAACTCCTGAATGCTCACCGAATACAGACTGAATGATAAATGGAACTGGTCCCGATTATGCATCTCAGATGATTAACGCAAATGATTTAAGATACCAAAGCCAACATCAGCAGCAGGTCCTCACTTCGTTGTGTTCACAGCAAACAGGTAGCGTCTCACCCTGTCTGTCACCTGTGGGGGACAATACCTGCTGAAACAAAAGACTAAATCTGAACTATCAGCAAACTCATCAAACTGTCCAGATGTATAGCAGCTTAGTCGAGTTATGCCTGAATACTGAAAATTATCTTCATGCGTGATGACGACCAATAAAAACATCCCGACAGCTGTGATGGACTCAGATCTCAAACTAAGGACGGCTGCTGTGTGACAGATAACTGAATGAACTCCACAGTGTGACTGCTTTTAGAGTCTGACCATGAATGCTCCTGTCTCCATGTCAGGGACAGTTTATAAGTATTTAAGTTATCAGCAAGTTGCACAAACACATTCAACTCTCCTGCTTTAGCGGTGCTCATATGGATCCTGCTGCTGCTTTGTAATAAACTCTGAGGACAGACTCCTACAAACATCTGGAAGCAGCAAACTGAACCTCAGCTCCTGGTAATGCTTCGTCAAACATTCCAGAGTTTAGTTTTTGTGGAAATTTTACAGAAATTGTAGAGCAAAGTTAATGAGAAAGGTATTTTATGATTTTTGGCCCCAAACTGGTGTTTTTAGACCAATAACGGTGAAGAGACAGATCATTACTGATGCCTGTTCGTTAACGAGTTCAGACTTGTGCTGTGTTACGGAGACGTTAGCAGGTCCGGCCCAGTCAGGCTCCCGTCACAGCTTTTACGGCCGGCGCTCATTCAGACGTGTAACCGACACATTCAGCTGCTGTCAGAAAAGAGTGCACGTCTGAAACAAAAGTCCAACAAACTAAACGCTTCCACGGTCTGTGCCCATTATCAACCTGACCAAAGCTTAAAACCCCGAAGGAAAGAAAGTCTACAATAACAAAAGAGACGAACAGAATGACTTTAGCTGACTTGAGGGCTCCGACTGAACAATGCAGCGGCTGATAACCTGCTTCCAGTGAGTTGACTGGAAACTACCTGCTTCTGCTATTTTTATGCTGTTGTTATTTAACTGTTTTTTACCTGCACTACTTATATATATAGAGATAGATAGATAGATTTATAGGTATAGCTTACAGCACTTATTAACAAGTCACTGCCTCACAGGTTTCAGTTCTGTGTTCTCCGGTAGTCGAGCAACGACATTTCGTTGCCAGAGTCACGATTTTGTTTTTGTGCAATGACAATAAAGTAAATCTAAGTCTCTTCTAAAATCCTCTGACTAAGCTACCCTCCCATCAGTCCAGGGCTGGAGGGGAAGCGACTGGAGAAACACTTTATTTAACCTTTTCATAGACAAAACACAAATTGAATGCGTTGCAATGTTATATTCTGTCTCCGCTGATCCAGCATTGAAAAAGAATCACAAGTAATTTTCTTCAGGCCAACAGGTTAGCTGTGGACGGTCAGGAAATGCCTCCGCTGTCTCTGTCTCTTTTTTCTTTTCTTTTAAACACGTGTCAAATACTGAAAATGACAAGTGGGAGTGAAACGCTTCGGGGATCATTTCCACTGACATGTCATCAACACTATTAACCAGGCTTCTGTGTTCCAAGTGGTTTCACACCAATTCATGGCTCAGTTCACAGGACTGCATGACTGACACTTCCATGCCACCTCGAGGCTCTCGCTTTAGCTGAAGAAGATGATATTAGTGACCTATGAAAGTGTAAATATCCATCAGTAGAGCTTGTCTACATAAGTAGGCTTCTTAAATGTTACTGAGCGTAATGAAAACATAATGAAAATACTGCAGGACTCCAGGGATTTCATCCTAAACCCACGGGAGTCTCACGACTGCAGTGACAAAACCAATACTTTAAATGCTGAGACAACTCTATCTTTGGTTCAGCTGACATCAATCACAGCCGCCAGCTCAAATCAACCATCAACACCCACACCGGAAGTCAGAAGCATGTAAGATTTGACAGAAACAAAAAAACAGTGGGCATGCAGCTGCCCCCCAATCACACAGAGCTGGGCGTCGCTCTGTCATCTGCTGGAGGGCTGAAGCTCAGCACAGAAACTATCAGGAGGATGATGTGTCTCTGGAGACAAAGACGCCTCAGGAGAGAGGCGGCTCTTAATCATCAGGGACCCACTTCTCTGGCTGTCGCACGCTCGCCTCTCTCTGAACAAAGTGTGCAAGAGGTCACCTGTCTTACGCACGACGGAGCGGCTGTGACTCACCGACACAAAAAGGCTAATTTAAGTGTGACAAATGCTGCAGTGTGACAATTCTCAGGAAAACATCGGTGCATTTCCACAACGCCTGGAGGAAGGGCTCGGCGGGGAGCGTGTGCTGTGCAGCTCCACACAGAGGAGGGTCACCAGGGCTGGTGTGGTTCTTTACTCAGGTAGACGATGCAGGGAAAGAGCCCCGTTAAAAAGCATACAAACATACTGACATGTACAGTTTACCTTCAGTAATATGCACATTTGGGAAACACAGCTGTCAGTAATATGTTTCTAATGATGTTCTACTGGTTGTAGCTACGACCGAGGAGCAGCAGCAGGTTACTGTGTAGGAGGCTTTATCGTTTAACAGTGTTAGAGACATCATGTGTGGATACTGATCAGGTTTTGTGTGAATATAAGAAACTGTGTGTTTTCATGTCGCTCTGTGGCTTCACCATCAGATCAATCTATGCATCGCTCTAGCATACGTCTTTGCACCAACGCGCTGTGATGTTCTCAAACAGCTCCAGTTTCTCAGCGGCTACAGATTAAACTCTTTTTTTTTTTCCACCCTCGACACAGCGAGTGGACAGAACGTTCTCAAGTGGAGAATGGCAGAGATAATCCATCTCCATTCCTCTGCCTCATCCATTAGATCAGTATGGGAGCAGCGGCCACCCAGTGTGGGCTGCTTTAGCTGGACGTAGAGAGCCGCCAGAGGGATGATCACTGGTTCATCCAGACCAGACTGAGGACGGTGGCCAGAGAGGACCAGGAGGTGCCGGCTGGGATTTCGTCAACACTTTGTCAATCAGCTGGCTGATAATTGAGACTGAAAGCAGGAGGAATGAGCAGAGATCAGATAAGATCAGATGGTAGAAAAGAGGGAATGAAACTGATTTGTTGAGTAAGATAACAAGATAACTGAAAGTCCAGCTGCATGTTCTCAGACGTGAGGGTGTCTCCGGGTCTGTTTATGTTTCAACAGGGTGTAGAGTACAGCAGCTGACAGGAGAGGCCTTTTCTCCTTCCTCCATTTAATCCAGACCCTCCTAAACCCAACCTGCCCTCTTCCTTCATCGCTAAGATGATGAAAAAAAAAAAACAGAAAAGCAAATGACTGTATACCTACACGTATACAGATACTCATATATCATGTGGACGTCTAACCCACGTAATGCTGGAAAAATAAATACTAGAATAAAAACAATACTATTTAAGCAAGTCAGGAATATAATATAAATATATAAATAAAATAAATCAATATATATAACAACCATACATGCAAATAAATAAAGTCAATAGATAAGAATAGGTAAGTAAATAAATTGGTACATTAGCAGGAGAAAGACAGATAGACGTAAATACATATCTACAGACACACGTGTACAAGCATCTCTGCATACATGCACCCATAGAAATAAGACTGAAGGTAAAAATAAGAGGTAAAAGAATACCATTAACCGCTGCTAGCACTCAGGGGTATCTGGGTCTAAATGCTTTTATAGTGATGCCCAGCAGCCTGCAGAGCTCCACATGTTTAGAATGTGAACCTTCACCTCCCCTTGAGCTCAGCGCTGATCATGAGCAGTATTAAATGTTGTCATCAAGAAATGAATTGCTGGAAAAATAAATAAATAAATACAGAAGAGAAAAAAAAAAAAGGACAAGTTTGTGTTGCCATCCATGGACTCTGCTCTCAAGGCTAACAACAGATATTTCAGTCTGTGTGGTTGATGTTGGTGGCGGCGGTGAGAGCGTCTAGGCCGTGCTTTATATGAAGGGCAACTTGTTCAGCTAACATCCTGCTTTATTCCAGACGCCGCTGCTGCTGCTGCCGCTGAGCATTACACGTGGTAAACAGCACATCCACAAAGCCAGGACTTTCTTTGGTACCATTCAGACTGAAAAATGCGACCAATTTTCTGACTCTTTCTTCCTTGAACATCCTCCAGATCGAGCATTATGGTGTCGCTTAAGCCGAGCGAAGACCGTGGAAATTGTCTCGTTGCATTATGTGTGTGTTGTTGTCGCTGAGGCTCACCTGAATGAGCTGGTTATATGAAAGGTGTGTGAGCGAGCAGCAATTCACACTAAGTGTACAGAAGAATTGAATGTATTTCTGTATTTGTTGTTAAAGGCGGTGAAAAGGCATGAACATTAGACATGTGTCCAAAGCCGTACGTATTCCTCAGTGAAAACTAATGAGTCCTGTGTCTCTGCTGCTTCAGCTACTCTGTGTTTTATTGGACAAAGTTCTCACTTTAAGTCCGTTATCGTGCAGGACAGGACTCAGCATCCACCTGCATCTTAAAGGACACTCATCTGAAGACGACAGCGTACAGATGTTGTGGAGTGAAAGAAGCCATCTAACGGGAAGGACCGTCCCTCAGAGAGGTGGAGGTCTGAGGCATCACCTCTCACCTGTTCAGTCCTAAGATCTCCCCCCAGGAAGATGAACCCACATCCACACCTAGCCACAGAAGACCCTAACGAGCCCCACTGTGTCAGGGGTTGCACTAACGAGCCACATAACGAGGGGGAGGAGCAACAACCCCCCCAATTAAAACCCAAACTCAGGTGTTAACGTCTCCTTCAGGATATCAGGATGTGGAACTCCCGGCTAGTCAGTCAGAGCTGATGAAGCCTCTTGTTGCTGCCCAGTTAACAAAACCACAAACCACCCAACTGGAGGGAAAGATGCCCAGTCTTGGAACACCGCCAGCAGAAAGTTCTCAACAACACTAAAACATGTTTTAAGCTAAACTTTTCTTGCTGGGAATCAGAGTCTGGACCCACATGCAGGAGTCTGCAGACACAGGAGAGACGCTTCAAAGATAATTTATTCTGGTACGTAGAGCCTGATGAGGGTCTCGGGAGAAACAGCGCCTGGTTGCAAACAGAGCGGACTGCAGGTGGAGTATCCTGAGGAGTTTATAGATTAGGGAGACGGAGGCAGGTTTGGTGGAAGATACAGGGTGGGATACAGGACAGGTCTGGCTGACTGACCATGGAGAGCCTGAAGGGCCTGAACATTGGGGTGTGGAGCTAGTAGATGGATATCTAGCTGGATAGAAAAGCAGGTCTGTGCAGTGCAAGGAGTCATATAGTTATCAGAAGACATGAGGAGTACACTGTGAGCACACAACTAGAGCTGAGGTTCTGCTGAGGCGACACCACTACGACAAGGGTGAGTCCGATGGTTCCTGCTGGAGGGGAAGTGGGTCAGCCACGCCCAGATCCACGGACAGGGACAGAGAACGGATGGGAACCACCAGGAGAGGAGCGAGGAGCCAGGATCATGACAGTCTGACTGCAGTCACCTTCATTAGCAGTGGTTTGTTTTAAAGCTCCTCAGCTTCTGCTTTCTGTGAAGGTTCTGTGGATCAGCGGTGCCATGAACAGGGCGAGAATCAACTCTATGTAAATGGTAAAGTAAATTAATTCAGAAGAAAAACAAAAGGAGACGCTCTCTGAACAAACACCAGTGATTTTTGATTAAACTCCCACAGCATCTGTTTAAACTCTATTCAGTAATTCTGAGCTGAGATGTTGTCATAAGTTTTAAATCCAAAATCACAGTGACTAGAAATGTGTGCTGTAGACATGCAACAGACAAGTTATAGCAATAATGACTGTATGACAGAGTGTAGTTTAGTTTTGTATGATGCACATTTTAGAGTTGAGACCACCAACAGCTTTATCCTGATCAGAACCCTGCAGGTACTGATCAGAACCCTGCAGGTATTGATCTGGTAACGTCATTAGAATTACAATCACAATGTGAATCTGTACTGGACAACAAATTTGACTTTGTGTTTTTATCCTTTTCAGTATTTCTACGCAGGAATAAACATACCAGCTAAAAACAAACTGAACAAATACTGTGAGAGTTGACACGACTATGATGCTCTCATAAGAAGCTCCAATTACTAACAATATAAAAAACCCCAAAATCAAGTGAAATCAAAAGAGAAAACTGAAGAGCAGACCAGCTTTCTGAAGACATCCCAGCCCTTAAAGCTGAGCTCCCATCGCTGCAGACAACGAGCGCTCAGATAGCGACCGCTGATGTGGAGCTGTCAGCTCCCAGCGCTGACCTCTCTCCAGCCTCCTCTTCATGTCATGAGGGCTTTAACACGTCCGGCCAAATTGGTGAGCCCGGGCTGAGAGTCTCACATCTGAACATGACCGGCGCTCGCTGCTGGCAGGCAGCTCTGCAGTTAGGAAACCGAACGAACACTCCTCACACCGGGAAAGGTTTAACGTTGTCATTATCAGGAAGAACAGTGCAACAGCTAAGTCCTGAGATGCGAGGTGAGCGACCCGTCAACATTTTGTCGTCCTCGCTCTACATCTGAGACAGAAAATCGTGTTTGTCTCGCTGGAGTGGGGATTAAAGTGTGACCCTGGGCTCGTCCAAAACACGCTCATGCTGACGGGTTTGCAAAATGATAATAAGAAACGTGACCTCCAACCATATCTGGAACTGGCAAATGTTTCATATGAGCTGTTATTGGAAAAAATGAACCCTGCCTGAGCTTATGAGTGTGGGAGACTGGAGGAGAGCAGAACGTTCGCTCTCCAACCCTCTGCAGCCATCCTTCCTGCTCAGGCTGGTGACAGCTCTGCAGAACGCAACGAGAAAACATGAGTTCAGCAGAACAGGAACACAATGGAACCAGATACTGGATGTGAGCATAGAGAGATGTGATCTAACACGGTTCCTCTAAATGACTGAGGAGTCAAAGCTATACAAGCTAAGGACAGAAACCCCAGACCTCACCTTCTCAGCATCCTAATCCATCCACAGAGCACTGTTATTCAGTCTCCCTGCCCTCACCACAGACGATGGTTCATGCCAGTTTATTATCAGCAGAGCGGCGACACTCGGTGCAGCTACATGCTTCTCAGCCAGCCCTCGTACCTTAAACCTGCCCCTCAGGGATAAAGGTGATGTTTCAGTTGTCAGCGTAACAATAACGAGGCCGCTATGGATGCAGCAGCGACACTTCCTGGCCGGCTCGCAGGATCGGAGAAGCAAGACAACTTAGAAGTAATCCTTTCCAGGCACATGGATCACTCCAGTGGGGCAGAGAGCTAGCTGTCCAACGACACTCTGTGGCCAGAGGCAGGTAAAATGAAAAGTCTTACCAGGTGGAACGCTGCGAGACACCTCCAGTTAAGCAACCAAAACAACAGATACGAGATAAATCAGCCCCACTGATTGAAAAAGAGAGAAGAAAAGACTGTTAGAAAATGACCACAGGTTTATGGGATTTCAGGTCTCAAGTGACATTAATAGATAAAAAATGGCGGGAGAGAAACTGCCAGGCGTGTAACTCAGAGATAATAGTGACATATTGGAAGCGGACCCTACACATCGCTGGGGCTGATGGGAACCTATGCGATATACTGGGTGGGTCGAAGTCGCCTTCAAATTGGCCTCCGAGGGAGCTCCAGCAGCAGAGGTTATTTTCGCCACACTTGTCATGAGTGGCGCCGGCCCTGCCTGACCCGTCACCGGCTCCAGCCTATCGGGGGCTCGATGCTGACACTGAGCTACAACGACCCGAAACCACTGCCGAGCTCCATCTGATCCAAACTGTTCCAGAAACTTTCCCTGGTTTAGAAAAAAGTGGTGCCGAGGCCTGTGTGGAACAAATCAGTATTAAACAAGCCAGAATACACTGGTGAGCCCCTGGTGCTGCCAAAACCGCTCTGATCCACCAGGCGATGGATGAAGAACCGGTGTAGCCCCCTGGTGTTCTGGTCAGCCTGCTTTGGGCTTTAGCTGGGTTCCTTTAGCCATGTCTGAACAGTGTTCTGCTGTTTGCTGCCAGGCGGGGGTGTGATTCGTCTGCAGCAGCGTTTAGGTGGGTGTACCGGGTCAAACCAACATCTACATGAATGCCAGAATCCCAGGCAGAACACTGCATTGTAATGAGATGATCATTGTTTTTAAGCCTCCTGTTACCTTCAGACATCTGACATCTTTGATCCTTGGGTTCAGTTTGACTCCAGCAATTTAAACCTCCATAAAAAATCAGTTAAAAACATGTTACCAGAGTTTATGTGTAAACAGCCCTTTAAATAAAACAGAAAAACTTATGTCAGTGACCTAATTAGAGATGTTAAACACTGAATGGGGTCCAGCTGAAGCTAACAGGAGGGTTGATGTTGTGGCTGATGGGTGTGATGCTGTCGTGACCACTTCTTTGGAGAGCGACACATTTTAAGGTAAATGCTTTTCTGAGTCGACAGATAACTGAGATGAACTGCAGGTCTCAGGAACACACATGGAAACGGCTGAGACACAAACTCCACAACATCTGCATGTACAACATCTGGCCAGCTTGAGTCCAAGCGAGCAGATTCACTCCAATCACAGGATGTTCAGTGTTCATGCAACATTTAAGTCCCAAAGTAATGGGAGAGGAGACAGTCCATCTCTTATGGAAACGCTGGACAGCTGTCCACCAGAGGGTCTGCCAACAGTTCCTACCAATGGGACAGAAACACGAAACGAGATCGTAGCTTCAACATCAACACTTCGCTTTGATCGACTTCAAGCTTTTGTCTTTTGAACAGAACCAATGAGATTCATGTAAATACAGTGAAATCAACATTAAGCCCCAGTGTCCATACCTCGTATAAAAACCTAATTATGGAGTAATATGACGTAAAAGGAAGACTTTTAAAATGTTTATGTTTTCCTGTAGTCAGATTGTCAGGCGTTGTGTTTTTCTGCATCATGTCTAAATAGTGACGACATGTTGGCAGATTTGGTTGTGAGTGTTTATGAAGGCTTCTGGTACCGAGTTCAATGATACTGGACTGTGTTTGAGTTCAGAGACACACAGTGTCCGTGTACTGTGGCCGTGCATGAAGGTCCTGGGTTCGCTTCCTGGCCTGGAGTCTTTCTGTGCAGAATTTGTATGTTGTTTCTGTGCCTGCGTGGGTTCTCACTCCGGCTTCCTCCCACAGTCCAGAAACATGCTGAGGTTAATTGGTGATTGTAAATTGTCCGTAGGTGTGAATGTGAGTGTGCTTGGTTGTCTGTCTCTAAGTGTAGCCCTGTGATAGACTGGTTACCTGTCCAGGTGAACCTGCCTTCACCCTGAGTCAGCTGGGATAGACTCCAGCCTCCCTGCGACTCTACAGAATATAAAGCGGTGTATAGATAATGGATGGAAGGATGGTTTGAATAAAAAAGGCACTCAGAGCCTGAGAAGACTCTTCACTGTGAGGCTTTGTAGGAAAAGTCTGCTGGTGCTGTCTGGGCTGATTCAGAGGACAACGGGCGAAACAGTTAAGCTGAACTAAACAAGGCTGCACCTGTTCAGATGCCCTTTGTTATCCAGTCAAGCTACACAAACTGGAGGAAATCCCATGCATTCCAGCTGTAGAGCTGCAGGTTGTGCTTCTGCCCCGGTCGGGTCAGCAGCAGAGGCAGGGGCAGGTTCCACCACCGACTCGCTATTCGTTTTAAATCTTTAATGAGAAAGCATTCAGAAATACAACCAGACATCTATGTAGCATAAAACAAAGAAACTAGAGCATGAGGACAAACAAATTAAAAAAGAGAAATAAAAGTAAAGCTGGTTCCACGAGGCTGTTCAAGTTACACATTTTAAGTGAATTGCTTCACCTAAATTAAGAGGCCAAACGATGCTATTAGTAACCTGTAGCCACCCAATTAGGTACGGGGCAAGAGCAGCCACCCAATTAAGCATGGCACTGCCCTCTGGAGACATGTGGAGCATCCAAAACATGTAAAATGTGGAAGATCCAACAAGAGCAGCAGCACATAAAGATAACCAGGAGAGCTGCTGTGGTTGTCGTAGCTCCATACAGCAACCAACCCGATCAATAGCTCCTCTACGCAGCACACACTCAGGTAAGTGTTTTCTCTCTTTTTCTGCTTCACATGATCAGATCAGTGAGATTGTTCATTTATTTCAGCTCTCAGGTTTCTGTTTCAGCATAGAGGAATAAAACAATGTTTTACTGATGGCTTCTTCACTGTCATCATGTTCGATGCTCGTTGTTCTTCTGTGCTAAACCCAGAAACCAGCAGCTGGATTAGAAGAGCATTCTGGTAGCTGTAGGTACGCTGATGTTTGTTGGGGGGAGCTGCTCTTCCTCATCTTTTGCCAAAAAGCAGTTTCTATCCATGGTCCATCAGACTTCTGAACTAAACACAGTGTCACTTCAAATAATGCTGCTCACGTAGAAGCTCCTGATCAGATTTAGTCTATTTTATTGTTTTTATTTGATCTCGTTACCTCCTCACTGAGCTGTCTATATCTGGCCTCTTCTGCATTTGTTGGAATTCTTAATCGAGTCGTGTCTTATATGTACATTTGATTTGATTATTCATTGTTGTTATTTTAGGGCTGCAGGTGGCTCAGTGGTTAGCACCGTGGCCTCACAGCTAGAAGGTCGCCGGTTGGCGTCCCGGTGAGGACACCCGGGATCTTCCTGCGTGGAGTCTCCATGTTCTCCCCGTGCAGCGTGGGTTCTCTCCGGGTTCTCCGGCTTCCTCCCACAGTCCAGAAACATGCTGAGGTTAATTGGTGATTGTAAATTGTCCGTAGGTGTGAATGTGAGTGTGCTTGGTTGTCTGTCTCTAAGTGTAGCCCTGTGATAGACTGGTTACCTGTCCAGGTGAACCTGCCTTCACCCTGAGTCAGCTGGAATAGACTCCGCCCCCCATGACCCTGGTGAGGATTAAGTGGTGTATAGATAGATAGATGGATGGATGGATGTTGATTTAGCTTGTTTCAACGCACCGTCCAGAGGCAGCGACTTATATCTTCGTCATGCTCCCACGTATGATGACAATAAAGCTGTTCTATTCTATTCTATTCTATAACATGCCTGTATCTCGAGTAGTCTGTCTCCGCAAAAAATAAAAAAACATGGACGGTTTTGCTGTTAATTGTGAGCTAAACAAAGAAAACCCATTCCTGAAAATCAGTCGATTCCCACAGTGGAAGACATCCTCGCTGACTGAGGAGGTTCTGCTGGTTTACCTTCTTGGACCACAGGGAGGCCGATCATCACTGCTTCATGACTCAGAGAAGCACTGCTGCTCTCTGACTGCTTCTGTGACCCCCTGAGCTTCTACGAATGGACTGAGATACCTGCTGCTTTCCAACACAAGACGTTTTGGAAGGTTTAAGGACAAGCCTGTGTTCTATATCTTACAACACAACAGTGGTCTTCTCAGCCATGTGGAAGACGTCAAGACGAAGCCGAGGGAGCTCAGGCAGCATGAGCAGGACGCTATGCTGTGTGGGGTGCATTGTATTGACAGAGAGGACTAAGATGGACCCAGTTGACATTATTGGTCTATAGAAGGAATAAAAACAACACTGCAGGAGAGCTGGATGCTATCATGGACCCATTGAGCTACACACAATACATCAGAGACGTCTCCTGCGTGGCTGGCCCACTCCACCACCTCTTGATAGCCTCTCCATAAATAATGTTAGGAAATGATGGCAGATGGAAAATGCAAGCGGGTTCCCTCTCACCGGCACTTCATACGGACTGAAACACACCTACAGCTCTTGAGGTTGTTTGGAAATCTGCCCTTCTTCACTGGTCCAGACTTTGTTGAACCTTCTGTCTCTACACTGATGCTTCCAACTAGGATCTGGTGCAGTGATGAACCAGGAGCAGGCAGGAAAAGAACCATAAAAAAAGCTATGTTGCTTTGGGAAAGCTGGAGTTTCTGGCTTTAAAATAGGCCGATGGGCCGTCTGAAAGATTTAGCGACGACATGATTTGCTCATTTTGCACCGTGTACACACACAACAATCCAATCACTTATGTGTTGTCAACAGCCAGAATGAATGCTAATGGATGCTGGGGGGTAGCCTAATTGGTGGTTTTTAATCTCACCAAGTACCGCCTAGGAACAAAGAATATTAATGCTGACAGTCGTATGAGAATGGCTGCTGGTACTGAAGCTGTTGTGACAGAGGAATCCTGAGCAGTGCGCGGTACAGTCCAGTCTGTAGGGGAGCAGGACGCTAGCATCACACGGGCTGTGGTGCTGTCGGGTCAGTGTGCACACAGCAGGGAGCTGAGGGATACGCCAGGCTCACAGAGAAGATCAGTGTGTTGGTCCTTGGATTCAGTGTTTGCATGTGTGAATGGGAAGGACTGGCATTGGATGATCATGGTACTTTGCATTTCAAAATAACTGGACCTCCCTACAAAAGATAAAAACATAGGACTGAAAGACGTGCATGATGGGACGGTGCACAGCTGCAAGAGGAAATTGGAAAACCATTCCTGCATAAAAAGTATAGTGAAGTACAATCAACCTTTTGGATGAGGGTCTTTTGATGTTCTGCATTGGACAGACGTTCTAGAAAAGTACACACTGGTCATAATACAGCATTTCACAGGATTCACATACTGTGCCCATGAAACAACATTAAAGTCAGAGACAGAGGCTGATACGATAAAAAACTGATAATGCTGTAAAGTTTGTGTTTCCCAAATAGAGACATCACGACAAAAGAGGGCTCAGCAGGCTCAAGGACGACATCCTGTCATCGGAGAGCCGCCAAGTCGTGTGTTTTCAACAGGACGCTCACGCAGATGATAAAAATGCCGACAGAAAAGGAGAAAGTCAAGTGGAAGGAGAGAGGTCTCTGAGTTTTTCTCCTTTTATCTTGTGTTCAGGAGAGCCCAGCAGCTTCCCACTGACCCCTTTCACACCATCAACAACAGATGGAAACGTGGAAAAATGAAAGGCAAGAACTCTGTCATAATTGCTAGAGAGAATGAGGGAAAATTACTAGAGAGCGTGAAAAGAGGTGGACAACAAAGCCAGGCGGCCACGTCCTAATCAGAAGCACGACTCAGCGGCTGAACGGACGAGCTCTGGACACAGCATCACATTTATGAAGTTGTGCAAGAAAAACGAAAAAGCAGCAGAATACTGCACTACAGCCATCCCTATGAGCAGCTACCATCAGAGGTTAGACCCCAAAGACCAACAGACAAGCTGCTCCTGTCAGCAACGCCAGCCGACATGGAGTGTGTTAATAAATCAGAAGATCCTGAGTCAGGGGAGACACGTGACAACCAAGTGTCAGGGAAGGATGGGAGGTCAGAGCAAATCAGACTTACAGAACCAAACATGCACGACAAATTAAGCAGGAGCCATCTTCCCAGGTGGGGTTGACTTGGAGGTCAGCGTGTCATTACCTGGTCGTCATGGAGATCCCGAGGAGGCTGAGGAGGAAGAGGTGGGCACCAAAAGTCTTCACCCTCAGTGTCCTGGGCAGTCAGGTCCAGCATCGGGCCACCAGCTCATCACACAACACACCAGCTGAGCCATGAGGACCTCACTGGAGGAACCGTGTCTCCATCCCCGGTAGGTGCCTTCACCACAGCACTCATTTACAGCCTGAAGATGTGAGACAGACAGCTCAGCTCCCTCTGGCAGCTTCAGTACAGATTCATTTACAGCTAATAAACACGTACAAGCAACAAGTTCTGTGACATAAATGTTCAAACAGCAAATAAACATTTTCTTTTAGCTAACGAGGTCGTTATCAGATCAATATATATTCTATTAGTATTAAACTAATGACAGTAAACACGGACTTGAACAAATAATCACAGCGCTGCACAAAACACCTGAAATAAACACAATCACTTCTAAACACACACACTGAGCATGTTCGTCACATTTATCTGTGTTAGCCACATGCTAGCCTTTTGGCTAGCTGGTTAGCAGACAACTCATTTAAACATTTAAACTGTTTAAAAGGCAGAATAACACAATTCACTCAGCACACTAACAACATGCATACAAACGGTTTGAACAACCATGTTTTATACATTCATACCTGAAGAAGGAGGTAAGAGGACGACCGCTCCGGACACACCAGGTTTGGATCTGAGCTGGCAGTCCTGTGCAGTAGGAACATGTGCTCAGCTGAGTCTGGTATTTCCTGACAGTTGCTGAACACACCACCAGAGAACCAGGTGGACTCCTCCCTCGGCCCGGCCCCTGATCGAGGGTATTGAACACACCTGTGGCATCGCGGCTGCTTCTTGTCTCTGCTTGACGGCTGCCACGTGGAGGTAGGAGCTTCAGTCACGACTGTTTAGAGGCTGTTGGCTGTTTTAAAGAGTTCATTCATTCATATGCACATAATGATTACGCTGCGTTTGTGTGACAGTCTCCTGGTTGCCTTTTCATGTCGGTGTGTGCTTGGCTGAGGTTTGTGATGCTCAGTTTGACTTTGCATAATGTGAAAGCTGCTGATTCCCTAAAGTCTGCATCTCCAGCACACCATCATACCACAGCATGGCTTGTTAGGGCTTCGCCTTTGTTCTGTAGTTCAGATCGAGCCAACAGGGCTTTTGGTGATTCTTATATTTGTGTTGGAGCAGAACTGTCCCTGTTTAAGTGGAGCTGGTTGCCGGCCAGCTGGGCGCTATAATGTGGTTTATATCCACAGGCTGCTGTGAACTCACCAGTATTTGGTTCATTTGATTGAGCTGGAAGTTTTTTTTAACAATAAGAAATGTAATTGAAGAGTTCATTTGCAACAACAGATGCCTCCATCTTCACAAAGCTTCATAAACCCATTTTTCTATCATCTACCTGAGACAATATCAATTCAGTTATCTCTATTTTGGTCATTTCTGCTGAGTCAGATCCACTCAGCTTCAGTTTGACTGATATTATCTGAAGCAAACAACAACAAAATATAAGTTTTTTTGTTTTAACAGAATTAAATTGTCATCTTGTGCATCTTCATTGGTTTGACTTGCTGCTCTCTCAGCTTCAGTCGATCATCCTGTACATGTTCTTCTGATTTAAATCTGTCTTGTCTAAGTCACTGAGCGTGTGCGATCAAGGTGGTGGTCCAGGTTTAATATAACTCCTGGGCTGAAACTGCCCGGCTGGTGCTGTTGGGTTTGGTAGGTTCTGGTTCAGCTCTACCCAGCTACCTCCTTCCTTCCTCCCTCCCTGTCTTTCTCCACCACACATGCATTAGCTGGCATGTGGTTTGTTCCAATGCATTTACAGCTCAGGTGTGTTTTATTCACCTCCGTGTAGTAAAGCTGTGACACGGTGAGCTGCTGGTTGAAGACGGTCTGTGTTGCACCGGTAGTCATGTTCACGTGATGTTCTGGTTGTTCCTTCAACAAAAGGACCTGAAGGGAATCTCAAACCGCCTCGCTGATGTCCATTAAGGCTGACTCCAGATTGATCCCGTTCTACCAGCGAGTCAGGCAGCAGCACATTAGCTGTAGTCAGGATCACTGCATTTAAACACCGTGCGCCATTTTCCTCTTTTTAACAATTTTAAAAGTTTTCGGTGGTAAATTTACTTGAAGCTTTCTGCACATTAAGAAGAATAATTCTTAAGTATTTTGTTTGTCGTCTTTACCTCATAAAGTTATTTCTAGTTGTTTACGGAGCTCTGTGGTGTCTCTAAGACCAGATGTTCTGACTGGTTTTAATAAATCCTGGCAGGTGAGATTTTCTTGTTTTGTTGCAAGACAATCTTAATTTAGGTAGTTTCTGCCCATTTTATTACCTTTTCCTTGTTTCTGAGAGTTGTTTTTGTGTTAATTAAAAGCGTTTCACACCTTCACTGCAAAGTTCTGACAGTTTCTTTCACTGTTTGTTGAATTCAGTGACGCTTGTGCTTCAGAAGTTGTCCATAGTGAGCAGTACATGCCGATACAGTGAGCTCAGCCTGCAGCTATGTTCAGATAGAAATGATCCAAAAAGAACAGAACTGTCTGTCAGAATAAATACACATCAGTGATGTTGTCAGCTGTACCAGAAACACACAGCAGCACAATTTAAATTATCTTAAAGACTGCTCGTCATGTTCCACCACATCAGTTTGTGGTTCTCAGTTACTTTTCTAACCTTTAAACAGCCCGTGTGAAGAATAAAACATGTGGTTAAGCCTACAGTGATCAGCTCGTTAATTAAAGCCAGCTGCCTAATGCTGTGCAGGTTTAAAACACTGTGACACTCTCTGGTCACGATGTGGTTGCAGACGACCACATCGTCTCATCGTGTCATCAGTAGGAGCTGCACCGGCTTTCAAACCTCGAGGCAAAGAAACGTAGACGTACACGTCCAGTCCAACACACAGATCTCCAGTAACCAGTAACAGGTGCATGCAGAAATCACATAAATACGTTTTTATGTTTGGTTCTGATCTGCTGTCGGGTCCGTTTCCTCTGCTGCTGCTGCGGCTGATAGAACAGATCAGAACATGGATCATTCTGCTGCTATTTATTACACAGAATATTTAATATCATTAATTTCGTTTTGATTTGGCCAAAAACTAAAGCGATTTCCTGCATTCTGGGACAGAGTCGGACCTGAATGAGCTTCAGCACCAGATCAGGTTTAAATGTATGAAGTTTAACTTTATTGTTCAGCTGTCAGATGGAAATAAATCAGTAAAATATTCTATATGAACACGTTAAACAGTTTCTTCCAGCAGTTCTGTCTTCACCATTTACAGCAGCAGCGCTTCATATTTTTATATTCCTTATTGTTCTCCATTAAAACAAAGTGCTGACTGAAGCAGCTGCACGCCATCGTTTCTGTTGTCCAGTTTTATTTTTGTATGAACACACAGAGTCTGAAGCATAAAGTCTGAACCACCTTCGTGATACCTGTGATCTCTGTCTGGAGCTTTTGGTTTGCTTACACAAAGAAAGCCTGGCTATGTCAAACTTGCTTCGTATTGCAGCCCTCTGATGTGGAAGTGATCTGTTCTCCCAAGTCTTTAAAGGTTATTTCAGGTTTTCTAAAGTGGGCTTGTAGGAGGTATTTATCGTCTACGGTGGATGAAGGTGAGCTCACCCTGAGTTTGGACCTGCAGGTGTTGTACTAACATGGAAGCTTAGCGATGTTCTGTTGTGGTTTGGGTCAGCAGCAAAATGCATCTTAACCACCTAAAAAAGGCCCGAATCAAAGAATCCATACTGAGTTAAACTTCCACTATCTTCAGTATGTTTTTACAGCTTTACCTTCCAGGAGCTGAGGCCATTACATCAATCCAGCTCTCTTCAAAGCCATTAGACTCCTTTGACAAAAATTGTATTTTACCTCACAGAACGCAGGAGCTGCTGAGCTATAGCTGCCTGATTGACTTTGTTGGTGCTATTATGTGATTTCGGCATGGATCCAAAACAGCATCGTACAAATCAACAAGTCTCCAGCGACTTTCCTTTTTTTTTTCAGGAATGGTTCATCAGCAGATGCTTCTCTGCAATGTTTTGTGAATTGGATTTAGATTCAGATTACACATTCAGCGTGACTCCGGTGGTGGTGTGGGTGGTCCAATCCTGGGCCCGTGCATGTGCCAAAGAACCCACGGCCAGCATACTGAACCTGGAGTTGATCCCAGTGGACACGCTGCTGTTTGTGTGAATGGGTGAGAGCAGGTCGATCCCAGAGTCAGAAGAAGATCGACAGGTGTGGACCATTTACATCCACACTAAGCGTCACCACCCTGCGTACATGTTTCCATTTATTCATATAACTCTCACACGCCTTTATCATTACTTATGCAGCTGTAATTTATATTCACAGATCTCTCGTCATGTTGGGAGTTTCAGGTCGTCCCCACACGCCGTAGAAATCCATTTCTAGACGCTCAGAACTGGCTCATGTTGAGCTGTCCACAGTTAAAACTTCTTTTTTTTGGCTGCACAGTAATTCAGTTTTTAAGTGCAGGTTGATTTCAAAAGTCTGCATCAGTCACCAGCAACGAAACTTTGACAGCAGTCGATGTTCCACATGAAGTTCATCTAACGAGTGCTGAAATATGTAATCGGTCATTTGATGATCAATTAACTGCTCGAGTAATTAATTAAGCAAAGCACTAACATGTTCTGGGATCAGCTCTTACTGTTTTTTTCTGTTTCCTTCCTGTCTGCAGAATGCTAACGCTGCGTGTGAAGCGGTCGCTCTTCTCTGCTCCTGCTTTGCTGCGATATGACGAACATATTAATTAAAATCATTTAGCCGAGCCACGTGTGTAATATGGCTGCAAGTATGTCGGTTATAACAGAATGGGTGCACATGAGGTCTAATTAAACTTGAACTTTTGTTTTTTTATAAATGCACTCGATGCTTTCTGCTCGTGTTGGTTTTATTCACCGTACAGCGTCTTTGAGCGCTTTATAAATAAAACATTATAATTATTAACAAGGCCGTATAGGAGCCTGTTGGCCTGTGTT
The DNA here is from genome assembly GCF_000690725.1 of Stegastes partitus. Classification (NCBI taxonomy): domain Eukaryota; kingdom Metazoa; phylum Chordata; class Actinopteri; family Pomacentridae; genus Stegastes; species Stegastes partitus. The sequence goes on along the minus strand of NW_007578017.1, from coordinate 380,771 downwards.
GTGCTTATTGGCTCTACATGAAATCAGGCTGAGAGACTTTTGTACTAACTCCCATCTTCACTGAGCATCAGCAGGCTGCTGAACTTAAGCTGAGCCTCTGTTGCAGCAGAGGTTAGGAGGTTCTGTATAGAAAGAGCCACACCGGCAGCAGCACCAGAATTATCTGTGGCTACCAGAGTGCCGGTGAATGCTCAGAGAGTGAAAAGGACATCGCATAAAGTCAGCCTCTGCCAACAAGAAGGAAACCATTACTCATGAAATAACACAAAACTTTACCAGGCAGGAGGAGGACAACACTTTCTTTGATCAGACGGAACCAAGCAGAAATAGTTTGGATCAGATGGGGTCCGGCGTGTCCAACAGGAAGTGCCAAAGGTGTGGGGAGGTGACAATAATAGACGGCACCAGTAAAGTTTGTGTGACTGAATGAACAGAACATGTCGGTGAACCCAGACACGCTGCCATCAAGAGTTTTTAAGGAGGAAGAATTAAAGACTGCAGCCCGGCCTCGCTTGGCCACTGACCCGAATCCAAAAGGACACCTGGACGTATTTCAAAGTGGAAGGTAGAGCAACAGAAGCCCTCCAGCAAAGAAGAAGCTGAACAGAATCACCTGTGAAGACCTGCAGGACGTCTCTCCACGGGTTTGTGCAGGACGGGCATCGTCCAAGCCCAGGAGGTTTGGTTCTGCCATCAAGAATAAAGACGGATGTAAAAAAAATAATAAAAGAATGAACCTAGTGCACTGACTCTTATTCCATTAAGGTTGTTCTTTGTAGCTCATATTCTGACTGCAGTCGACCCATTTTATTCACAGCTGATGAAGTGTTTAACACACGAGTGAAGGAGGTCTGTCACTCCGGAGACGGATCTTCTCGACCTGCATGTGGTGGTTGTTGTCGGGCTGCACTTAGAGATCCAAAGGCTTTATTTGTCACACGCTCAGTGAATATTTGCAGGGAAATGTGCGTCTCTGAAGGCTGGAGTGTAACAAGGACCAGTAATGGAGTTTTCATTTGTGTTGAAAAAGCATTTTAAAAATTGAAAAAAAGTCTTTTTTTAGAACCAGAAGGTGCATTTACTGATAAAAATGCAGCGTGAATGTTGAAAGCTGAAATCGTTTGCCACGCGCTGCTGAAAAAAATGAATATTTTAAAATGTATGAAAGTGAGAAAAAAGCTTTAAAAAAGTATAAGGTTTAGAAAAAAGCAGCAGAGCACTTAGACGAGCTGCTCCGAAGGCAGAATCAGCTGAAGGTTTGTCAGCTCGACTGTAAAGAAAGTGATCATAACTGTCGAACTCCTTTATCAGAACATGAGTTGATGAATCTGTGGCCTGAAACTCTGAAGGTTTGACTTTATGAACCTCATAAATGTCGATAACGATTACCTGCTGTCATGAAACTGTCCAGTTTAGAAGGTAAATTCTTAAACTAGAAATACATCAGCATGTCTTAATGTGTGTATCGTGTAGGAGTGTTTTCAGTTATTGTTCTTCAGCTTTAAGAAATTAAAGGGTCCACTAGAGGAAGCTCTTGAACGATGTGAAGTATCGGCTGAAGTCAAATTATGACAATAAGACGACACAAGAGGATGAGGAGTGGAGTGGAGGGACAGTGGAGGTGGCAGGTAGGAGGGAGACGAGGAGACGAGGAGAGGAGGAGGCTGCTCGAGTGATTCACTGTTTAAACAGAAGTCTGTGGTTTTTACACTCAGGTTTGGGTTTTTTTTGTTTGTTTTCAGATGCCAGCACATCAGAGCCTCTGTTTAGCTGCTTTTAAACATATGGGAGCTTTAATTTAACAGTCCAGCCTGGTAACCCTCTATCACTAACTGGGTGTTTGTTTTATTTTGAAAATCCAGACACTGTATAGCCTCTCACTAAACCCTTCAGCAGTGCATCTGTCAGACTGATAAAACTGTGCAATAAATCCTGTAGAACTAAAGTGCATTTTCAAGTATATCACAAATATATTTCATCTCTTTGCCGTTTGTTTTACTGCTTTACTCTGTCAACCAATCATGTGCTGGATGAAGGGACTCAAGAAAATGAGGAAAAGCTTCAAACATGAGGTGACAGGGTTGTTATTTACCTGAACCTGACCAAATACTTCAGGTAGCTACGTTTAACCAGACTTTGAATGTGTTCTTATTGCTGTGAGACTGTTAACTACAGCGTAATGTTTTCCTAAACTTAACCGTGTAATTTCGTTAAACGTTAATGTGAACCAAAGTCTCCGTGTCGTCTCGTCCGTCCATCCCATCACGTACGTGGACTTTGACTTTCAAAGTGGGAAACGATCCTACGATGTCGTAGCTGAGAAAGTACGTCACCACGTAAATGGATCCAGTTTAGCTGTAAGAAAGCAGATGGTGGTCTGTGTGGAAAAGAGGAATGCAGAGGGTTTTAGATTATACCAAAAGTCTTAGGCTGCAGGTGCCTCACAGCTCGAAGGTCACCGGTTGGCGTCCCGGTGAGGACACCCGGGATCTTCCTGCGTGGAGTCTCCATGTTCTCCCCGTGCAGCGTGGGCTCTCTCCGGGTTCTCCGGCTTCCTCCCACAGTCCAGAAACATGTTGAGGTTAATTGGTGATTGTAAATTGTCCGTAGGTGTGAATGTGAGTGTGCTTGGTTGTCTGTCTCTAAGTGTAGCCCTGTGATAGACTGGTTACCTGTCCAGGTGAACCTGCCTTCACCCTGAGTCAGCTGGGAAAGCTCCGCCCCCCATGACCCTGGTGAGGATTAAGGTGTAGAGATGATGGATGGATTGATGTTTAAGAAACCTCTAATTGTGTTTTTGCTCAGAGGAGGTTGTCCAGCGCTGACAGACGGAGGTCCCTCCAGCCACTTTGAGGATCTTTGCTTTGTGTGCTTTGGTGATCATATTTTATGAAAGAGCACACATTTGTCTACGTTCTGGTGTCTAAATTGTGTTTGAGGAGTGATAGTTGAGGGAGTACTGCGGGCTGAAGTGGGTCAGTGATGTCACACACTCGCTGTAAACCCAGGAAGAGACTGAAACGAGCCCAAAACGCAGCGTTTCATTAAACCCACACCTGTAGAAGACATCAGAAGTCTGAAGGTGAGCGCATTGGCTCAAAGTCTTTTGACCAGTTAAAGTTTGTTTTACTGAAGTTTGTAGCTTGAAGCAGAAATAGTTGAATTTTAATGTGAATATGTTTGAAGAGTGTTTGGACGTTCCATCCATCCACTGCCTTTATATAAACCTGCTGAATAACTGACTGTTTTAAGTGTAGAAGGCATGAAGAAGGTGAATGTAGGCATACAGAGGATGTGATGAAGATCTCCGTCGTGGGAATGCTCGGGCCGGTTGTGCAGACCGTGGACATGAAGGGATGATGGGTCACAGCTCCGGCTCTGGTTTCATGAGAACACTCCTGCCTGTAGAAGCAGTCCACAGGTCTGTGGATGCTCCACCTCCGCTGGCATGGGGGGAGAACCTCAGGATGTCCTAACATGGACCGGTACATTTAGCCCTTATAAACTAAAACTGCCCCGACAGCTGTGACGGATCGACCTGAGCACGGCTGTTTGATTCCAGTGATTTACCGTCTGAAGTCTGTTGATATGTAGAAAAGTCCATGAAGCCGTTCACTGTTTGGTTCTGTTGCTGGGACGGGTTCATTAATACACATAAATAACTAACAACGGTACCGTGGTGGTGGATACGGGTGGTTCATAGAATCGACTCATTCAAAAAAACAACCGATGCTCATGTCGGTGCCGTCTGCCAGTGAACAGTCCATACCTGTTCATGTGTGTGTGTGCACACGGCGGCTTTCTCGCTCTCTGTGATGTTTATGAGCCTCGGAGCTGGAATGTGGAATTAAGAGCCTGACACTGGGTTAACCTGCAGCATGCAGCCGCTGGATGTTTCTCATGGAGGAGTGGCTTCGTGGCTTCAGGAGAGATGTGTGGGCAGCATGTTAGCGAGCGAACTAAGCCTGAAAGCAGGTGTCTCACAAAAAAGAGAAGAAGAAGAGAAATAAATTAATGAATTGTGCACATGAATACTTTCTTTTTGTGTGCTGACACCTCCTGGGCTACGTCGATAATCCTCGGTGCTTTATTCCTGTAAGCTCATCACTCCATAAGTATTACGATAAGCAACATATAAGACCTGTTTGGTTCTGTCATGTCCCTGTTTAGCTGCTTAACTCCTCAGTTTCTTTATTAGGGGGGGAAAAAAAAGAAAAACTTTTCAGAGGAGGATCCACGTAAACATTGGCTGGAGTGTAAACTGCTCCCATAAACCATGTTAGCACTGTTAGCATCGGGGGCAGTGAATCAGGCTTCTGCTTTTATTTTTTTTAAAACCTGCAACTCCACAAACAAATGTAGGCAGTTAATGAATTGATATTCTAAAGCAGAGCTCACAAGGCCAGACGTGCATGGTTACAGTTGCTATAGTAGAAAGGGATGTCTGTTGCGGGGAAGGTTTTTGAAGATATTTGAGTTTTGTGAGTGTGGAAATCTCACCGCTTTGGGTAATCAACCTTAAAACACTAATTATTATGCCTGGGGATTATTATGTCCAAAGATCACTGCATACATGCAATTATACATTAAGAGAAAGCGTTTCCTACATAACGATGTGAAAATCCTGATGCACATTGTACACTTTTACTTCTGCTCCATTAAGCAAGAAATAATTGTGAGATCTGTTGTAATTATAGCGTTGAGCTGCACTGTACAGATGGATGGTTGTGTGCATCAGTAAAAACAAAGCGCTGCAGCGTGATCTCCCGTCTCTGTTTCCTTTGTTGTCTTGTGTGCACATCTTCAGATGACATGCATTGCTTTTTTCTTTTTCAAGAGCAGTAGTTTAGTCTCAACTGCTCTTGTCAAGTCCAGTTTGTCTGACCACAGTTTTAGAGAGAAGAGAAAAGGGAACAATAGAAAGGAGGAAAGGCGCACATGGAGGGTGTTTGATTTGGTTAAAGCAGCTTTTCTCTTCCTGAGGCTGTAACATGAAGCACAGAGATCACCTGATGTGGGCCCTCTGCTGTGAACATCCCTCCTGACACATGATGCTTTTTCTGTTTTGGTTGTAAACCTCCAGATGCAACAGAAAGCAACCCAGTATGTTTGTGACCCACCAACCTTCAGCCAGAGTGGAGTTAATTCTGCATAAAGGGTGAATATCCACAATGAGAGAGTGGAAATTCTAAACACTTTTCTCCCCCCCCCTGCTATCCATCAATCATAGAGGGCCATTAGGCGAGGCGGCAAGCCACAACCACAATCTGTCAGTTTCCACAAACGCTATCATCACAACTCATGCAAGATAAACAACAGAAAGAGCAGACAGAGTGCAGACAGCCAGAGAGGCCGCCGATGGTCAGGCTGGAGGCTTGCAGTGCGAGCGGTCATCTCCAGATAAAGTCCCTGTGATTGATCAGCTGTGGACGCCATCGCTAATGCCGCATGGAGATCAATTTCCTTCTCGAGAGTTCTGTTGACTGCCTTTCAAGCTTCACATGAATTTCATGGAGCAGATGGTGCCTGTCTGGAGAAGCATCCTGGCTGATAGCAAATATGCAATCCGTCTGCAGATCGCAGTTCTAGTTGTACATACACACACACACACACACACACACACACACACACACACACTCGTCTTGGACTCGCTGTGGAGCGTAATTGTTTGAGTTAATCCTCGCTGAGTCAAAGAACCACAGATTTTTTTTGGTATTAAATCTCAATGTACGACTATTTAACACAACAGGAAGAGAACCAGCAGCATCCTGCAGGTTTACAGGAAGGCAGTCGTGTCAGGTTTCTCATGGCTGAGATCAGAGGTGACGACAACAAACATGATGGGTTTGTGTTTAAAGACAATGACTTTGTTTCCTTATTTGACAGAAATCTGCATTTTCCAGTTAATTCTGACCATCTGATAAACAAACATGTCTATTAGGCTTGTTTGAGAACATAAACTCAAACTAACCAAACTGGTTCGGCTCTATTTCTTTATTCTTATCGGAACACGGCTTCTTTTTTTATCAGATGAGTATTTTTTAGGTAGGAGCTGTTTTTACCTTTGACATGCTTCGACTGTCACGTCGGAGTTCCTCAGAAACGCCCCTGACATCTGTGGTGATGTGTTTTTATCAGCTGCTGGTTTCCTGGAGGCGTGGCCTGCCTGGCTAAGCCACGCCTCCTGCCGCCCGCTGGTCTCTGCAGGAGGGCGTCCCATGTGTGGGACAGCATGATGCCCCCTCATCACGCTTCATGGTGTCTTTGGTTCTCCTCCTTGATCCAATGTTTAAAGCTGTTGTTCTCCAATGCGATGATCTTAATTCAGTTCTTATCATTTTGGTGCCAAAAACCTGTTTGTGATGAACCAAAAGTTTCTCTCAGCAGGTGAAACTCTGGTCTCTATACATTTTTTGATAACGTCTACTCAACTATGTGCCTGGAGCTGTAGCTGTGCTGTTGTTTGAGTCAGTAACCTCAGACATGATAATGATACTGACATCACTGAGCTCTGTTTTGGTCCAGATTAACTTACAGCTAACTGCTCCTGTTCCCAGAGCCCTGCACAGCCAAAGCAGCACCTCTATAGCGCTGTTGTCTCCCTCTCCCTCCTGTTAGTTTTATCGAGTGGAATGACTTTGCCCTTTAACATTCTTTTTGGCTCAGGTTTGGTAACCTTAGGTAACTCCCAGAATAGCTCGGCCCACTTCAGCCTGAGCCAGAGGAAGTGACGGCGCCGTCTGTGTGCAGCAGGGCTTCTTCACCAGCAGGCGTGTAAACGATGAAGTCATAACGGCTGAATTCAGTTTAGCTGCTTCACGCCTGCTCACCGTCACACAGTCATAGTGGAGCCGTCCAGGGCATCAAGCGTTCATCTGCAGGAGGTTTAACCATCCAAGGCCATCGGCAAATACATCACATGGATTAATTTAGTCCATTTAGTAGCTCTGTTTAGTCAATTTGTTCTTTTGGTCTGGATGCAATATATAAACTCTGAAAAGTCCTTTATTTTTTATTTTAATCAACACTTTATGTACTTTATGTGCATTTCACAGCAATATTGAACCAAACAATGTTTCATAAAGAAGGCTTTTCACAGTGGTAACTGGCTGATCCCATACCGCCACACACACACAATCCTGCCTTCCGACACATCCACGTGTTCGTCTGCTCATTGGCTACAAGTTTACAGCGTCAGAGAGTGTCTGCAACCCGACTGGTCGAATCTACAAGGGTGGGACTTGTGCGGACCGGGTTGACTGTCTGAGACACTCCATTGGTCCCTCAGGCTGTCACTCACCCCCAAAGCCCTCCTATTGGCCAAACTAGGTGTCAATCAAAAGCTGAGCCGTCCGTCTAGCTGACTGTAACGCTTTCAGCGCGATCTGAAATAGATTCAGGCTGATTTTACCAGAAGAAATGAATAAAACAGCCGGAGCTGATCTCAAGCTGGGAAGACATTACTGCAGAGTTTGTGCCTTTGAGGATCTAATACGTTTTACGGATTATTTTACGGGATGATGTTGACTGGTTGTGTCCGGACAGA
>NW_007578017.1:330155-373145 GCF_000690725.1 Stegastes partitus | reverse complement strand
CGTGATTGTGGAGCATGCGCACATCTGGCTGTAATGTGTTTGGAAAGTGGTCACGTCCCGCCGGCGGGCCGTGGGAGCGGTACGGGGTTAAAAATACTCTTCTGAAATATTTTTTTTTAAAATTGGAAGTATATTCTGAGTGAAATCACCCTTTAAAACTACGTCGCGCAGAAGATGGGTCCATCCCTCTACCAGCAGCCTGTACGTGCGGTCAGAGCCGGCCCTAGGCATAGACAGTATAGGCAAATGCTAAGGGCGCCGACATCCACGGGGGCGCCACAAGCTTACCCGGCTAACTAACATGTATTCAGGCAAGTATTTATCAACAAGCGCCGATGCAGTTTCTCTACCTTTAGCAACAAAGATGTTACGTTAGCGTTTTAGCTGCTAACGTTAGCAGCGAACACGTTAGCGAAAACGTTAGCGTCGTAGCTGCTAACGTTCGGAGCAAAGACGTTACGTTAGCTTCGTAGCTGCTAACGTTAGCAGCGAAGACGTTATGTTAGCGTCTTAGCTAATGTCTGAAGAGGACGGTAGAGGACCTGCATCGGCGCTTGTGGTTAAATATTTGCCTGAATACACGTCAGTTAGCCAGGGAGTGTCGCAAAGACTTGTTTCTTCAGTTTCATTTAGTGTGTTGTTTATACTTAAATAAAGCTTGAATACATGCATACAGTTTGTGTTACTGTATGAAAATTAGGAGTGAAATTCACTGTGATGCTAGGGGCGCTAACTACTGTCAGGGCCGGCCCTGCGTGCGGTCTCCGGCTCTGCAGACAGAACCTTCCTATTGGATCCGATCCTGCAGCACGTCACAACGTTTCCGGCCTCATTTACTACTGCTCATGCGCAGAGCCGAGAGCGGCTATTAGTGGTACTATTATTTAATACCAAGTTTTGGTAATTTAACCTTTAAATTGCAGCTTAATGTTGCTGTGTCATAGTGATCTGTTCTAAATATGTGAATGGCTCTGAGTGCACACTGTAGTCTGACTGCAGCTCAAATAAAGCAGCTGCAGTTTCATTTTGAGACATGCTTTTGGCTGTTGTTTCCTTTCTTAGAAAAACAAAGTCTGTGCTTTAATAGTATGAGACTTTTGATAAAGCATCTTAAACAAATGTATCCATGCAAATAAGGTATTTCCAAAGAAGTTCAGGAGGAGAGATGGCATCGGTACCGGCAGATGCTCAAAGTTGAAGTATTGGTATCGGAAATCAAAAAGAGGCATCAGTCCATCCCTAGTATTTACTAAAATCTCCTTTATTGCAGGACTTATTTCAGCGTTTGCAGCAGCACTGCCCACAACAGCAGTGCTTTTAATGTAGTAGGTCAATAAAGCTGAACCTTAAAATGAAGCCTTTGTTGTATTTAGGCTTAAAAATCAGCCACAAAACATTAACCCTGCTGGAGTTCAGGTGCGTTTCACAACAGAGTGCAAATGAGACTGGAAGCGTAGTCGCTTCACTGACGGTGAAGTTGAGACCTGCAGCCTCGTTGGGAGACTCGCTCCGAGCTGCTGAGGTCAGGCTGGAGGCCCGTTTCACTGAGAACATTTTAACACGCCGCGGTACCAAGAGTTCAGGGGTAAATGGTAAAATTAGCGATGAATGAATTCCATTTTGCTGTTTTCATTTTCAGGGTTGTGCTATTGTTCACGCCGGCTCATTTTCACACTCTCATGGTTCAGCCGAACACACCGGAGCTGTTGTTATGTTGGTAACAACGGCGGTCTCCAACTATGACCATGACTGCTCTAAAGCAGGGCTCCTGCTTTGCTGTAAGGAATTTAGTAATAGCTCTGTTAAGTTTTGTTTTTTCTTTTTTGATAAAGGCTAAAAAAAAAAATCCTACTTTTCAGTGCAGAATAACATACTTTAAATAATATATATATAAAGATCAATCCACATGCAGTGAAGGCCTCATCTTTGCCTTTTCCTGTTGTTCCCTTTCATCTGATAAACAGAAATGTGTGTTAGGCTTGAATAAATGAAACACCGATGAACAAGGTTGTTCTTTTTTTTTCATGCTAGAGCTAAAACTGATTTAAGTCGCATCAAATAATCTGCTGTGCAATCATAAAAACATCCTTTTAAGAAATATGAATACTGGGAATTACCCAAACTCTGTGCATTATTAGCAGGGAGCACATGTCTAACTTGTGTATGAGTCTATCCAGGCAGCAACCAAAAAAAAACAAGTGCCAGAAACTGCAGTTCCTCTAATGGCCACTTGGGGCGGGCACCAAAAGCTGCTCAGGTAACTTTACAGCAGAAATAAACATGTTTACAGCCTGCGACAAAATAAGTAAACGAGGTCTGGTCACTATAATTCTTGCCGACTGCACAGGGGGGCAGTTTTCTACCTCCTACCCTTTTTTACCTGTATGGAGGCTTCCATCTTTGCATAATTGTGGGCGGGGCCTTCGACTGACTCTGCTCCACTCGGTTCTGTATGAAGCTGAGCGTCAGGAGGAGTCGGGCAGCGCCAAGACAATAATGGCCTCAAAATGCTTTTCAGGAAACCTTTGGTCACAAAGGGTTCATCCGTCTTTACGTACCGTCTCTGGGTTCTGCTAATAACTGGACAGTCGCTATATGTGGTTCACCCTCATGAATTAAGCAGCTGTCTGTGTTATTGTTGGACTTCTACCAAAGTACTAAAATCTAGCGGTCATAACTCAGAACCGAAGTACTGTAAGAACAGCAGCGATCATGGGTCACGGAGGAAGACCTCCCCTAATCACCCAGCTCACTTTGGCGAGTGCTTGCTTGATTTCATTCATTACTGTCTGTTAGCGCGTCACATTAATGCTAAGCTATACTTGGACCCTCTGTGTCCTGCTACGTTTCTTTCCCACATCACATAACAGTCGTGGCTGCAGAGAGAGAGAGAAATATAGAGAGCAGTATCTAAATTAAAAATAACCAAAATCGTTTTTCTGACTGAGCTTGAAGCGACGTCGAAGCCGATGACCTGAAGTGACCTGCATCTTGGCATTATGTTTAGAGCTTTCAGGCTAAAGCTGTGAGAGCGAGCCGGGCTGGCCGTCCATTCTCTGTGCAGCTGAAGCCATTATGACTCGTATAGTGGTGCAACAATGAAAACTCCAATCTGTGCAATTTTTGAGGCAATGTAATCAATAAAAAAAAGCTTCACTTTCCCATTTACGCCACACTCGCTGATTTTATTTCTTGCCCTTTGCTGCTCTCCGTTTCTGTCTTGTCCCTGTTTCTCACAGCTTTTCTCTCTCTCTCTCTCTTTTTAAACGTAAGTCTGATAAGCCTGCACACGCATGACGTCGTGGAGTTTTGATAGCAAATTACAAAATTGATCTGGAGCTCAGCAGGTAATTATCAGCGTAGAACCGCGGTGCATATCAATGAGCTCACGCTAAGAGGGAAAAAAAACCCCGAAGACGCTGCTCCTCCTGCACAACTAATATTCCTTGTTATGAGCCTGGGTATGCGAGTCCTCCAGATCTCTGTGGGGGTGCATTTCCAGTCCACGGTTGTATTTGATTTTCGTCGCTGATCAGAAGAAACCAATTTCTGACCCTTCACACAGGTATGATAAAACCCTGCAGCATAATGGATTATTTCCTCCCCTCTCGTACGCTCCTGCTGTTCTCTCCGAGCTCCTTCTCTCGCTCCCTGAAAGCTGAGCAGTGTCTCTACAGGTACGACACCAAACCAGTGCTGAAGCAGGCCAACATTATTGGCGCGCCGTTCCCTCCAACAAGGAGACGACAACAATGCCGCCATTCAGTAACCTTGCTGGGAAGTTGGTAGTCACTGCTTGTTGATAGGCAACCCTCTTCCCCGCTCCCTCTTCCCCTACTGCCTGTCGACTTAGAAAAGCCAATTAATATTCCTTTTGCTGAGTAGAGGCTTTACTTTTTTAGGCTGATCACGTGGAGCGCGCTGGCTGCCACCTCCCCGATCGTACAAGTCAGATAATTACCTATTTAGATGTTGCTGAGGAGATGTGTGTGTCGCTGCTCGTGCGTTGGCCTGCTGCCACCGCCTGTGAAAAGAAGCACCATGAAGTAGATCTGTCACTACGAGTTAGAGACACAGGATGGCTGCGCACCGAGGAGGGGGAAGAAAAGCAGCACAGGACACTAAACGGGAACTATCAAAGTCACGGAGACAGACTGCGTATGTTCCACGCTCAGACTCCAACAACATGGCTGTTTTTTTTTTATTCTTTTCAGAGTTGTGGCTGCTCTGCTGAGATGCTACATGCAGCAGCCCGCAAATTTCATTAGTGTCTTAGGCAATTACGGTGGATCTGATCAGGAGCTGCCATATTTCTGCAGCTAATGGGCTCTGCGTGGAGGCTGGGGAGGTGAAGGGCTTTCTGAAAGGTCACCACCGCCGCTGACCCCCTTCAGCTCTACTTACCCACACCTCTTAAATCTCCATCAGGATCGGGAAGCGTGGCCATTCATTAGCCCGGCGTCCAGCGGCTGTCTCTTTCATCTCACCCTTCACGTCCGCACCGCCACACAACTGCTGCCTATTCTTTTTTCCTGATCCGTCCTCCCCTCCTTTCCTCGGCAGGAACACTTGACGTGCACCCTCGGAGGTGTCGGGGTCGGACTGCAGGGAAGCTGCTGTTGAACCCCTCCTGCTCACACACACACCGCAGCCTCCCCACATCCCCACCGCCGCCTCCCCATCCGCCTCCTCCACCCGCCTCCTCCACACCGAAACCATCACAGTCCTTCCATGTCTCCCGGCTCTGTGCCTCTCTCTCTGTTTTTCCCTCCTCTGCTGCCAATCAGTGGAGCATTTTTCACAGAGCTACTCGTGGCAGGAAAGAATGACAGCGAGTGAAAATGTGTGAGGGCGCGCTCGTGCGCTCGTGCACGCGCATGTGGGCAACAAAGCCGTGCACTAAGCTGAGGGCGGCTCCGAGGTCCCCCCCGAGGCAGAGCTGAGATTGAGTTCATTATTCAGGAGGAGTGGGTTCCAGGTGTGAGCAGAGAGACGGGGAGCTGCTCTGTCTGTGTTTGTGGCTCCTCAAAGCTCAGCGTCCGCCGGGAACAAGCAGAAAATAATGCAGAGGAGGAAGACTTTAGCCGTCACATTTAGACGGACGGCCAGCAGCTGGGCCAAAAAACGCCTTTTTTTTCTTTTTTCTTTGGTTGTCATTTTATAGTGATATAGATTATCTGGTACTCCTGATGTGAATATGATGCACACTTGAAGCAGCACTTAACTGGAATTCTTGTGCATCCCTAGATGGCAGTAGTAAGTTAGACATCAGAGAAGAGCGACTCTCCGGATGTGTGTGTGTGTGAGCATGTGTCTGCTTGTTTGTTTTCCCTTGAGGTTGATAAAGTGTGTTGGTATAATTTCAAAAATAAATTTAAACTAAACCTAATAACAGGAAAAAAAAAAAAAAAAAAAGATGCTGGATTTCCAGAATAGTTCCGGTGTCCTGCTGTTCCTCGCTTACAGGACCAGAGTTTCTCCTTCACTCATGAATAAATACAGATTGCAGGAGCCCGTTTTTTTCCCCCACTTCTCACACAAAGGCAATTAACTTGAAATTGCTTTGTTGAAACTGCTCCACAAACAGCTTAGTACAAGCACAGGAAATGGCATCACAACAGCTCTGTATTTGTGAGAATTAAATGTATGATGTTCATCTCCCCTGAGATGTGCATGAAATTGCGTCGGGGGGGACAATCAGCGCTCATACAATAACATGTTGGTGCACATTAGCATTCGCCGTTGACTGACTCTTGTGTGAAGCAAATGAGGAATATTAGGAAAAATAACGTTCAAATTTAGCCGAGCGAACGCGAACGCACGCCGCCGTTTCCTGTTATGGTTGACTGACTGTGATGGAGGCTCCTAAATCAGCTGAATGGTGCCACATCCAGAACAGCTAGCCTCGCCCTCATTACGCTGACTGACTACCCGGAGAGCAACAAAGGTGCAATTTTGTCTTTTTCAAAAAATGCAAGTCATTTTCGACATGATGAGAGTGCAGTGATTCATGCAGCAAATGGCCTGTCATCCCACTGCTTGATTAACAAGTACCAAGGCCCTGGGGAGCCCCCGTGGATCCTCATCACTTCACCGGCAGAAGACTGTGCTCGCCCTCTGCAACAAAACACAACCAAACCTCCGCTCGGTGCATTTCCTACTTTTTTCCCGACTAATAACTGTCAAAAGAAACAAAATGCACGTCGGACTAGATTTGTCGGCTGACCGCTCGTTGCTCATTCCTCATTTTCTAAAATTGCTTTTGACTTCTGAGCTGCAGCTTGTGGTTAGCCAGCTTGGGAGCGCGCCGAGGCTCTAAACGGAGGCGAAAACCACAACGACGGCAATATTAGCCTGATGATAAGCCTGCAGCTATGACAGGGTGAGGCGGGGTCATTACCTGCTGCTAATTTTGGAAGAAGGGCATCGCCATCTGTAGCGAGAGGCGCACGGTTTGCATGCTAAGGAGCGGCGCCATCAGTCATGTCAGTCGGCAAGAGGAGCTCCAACAGCTCGGCGCTAGGAGACGACCCACAGAGCGTCCCCTCGCGCTGATCTGACCCCGGTGTCAGGCGGGCGGTGGGCTGCGGGTCCGTGTAGCTGCGTGTCCGTGTGACAGGCGGACGGGCCCCATCTCATCCTGTATGTCAGGACCCGGACCGCAAGTGAGTGACATGCAAGGCATGAGTGGCCTATTAGGCTGCCCTAGCCTCTGCCATTCAGTGGTGCGACTGCCACATGCTCTTGATTCCCTCTGACACATCTGCGCTCAAGCCAAGCCTGCCGGACCACGCTGAGCGTTACTGCTGCTGACAGGTGCACGGCTCCGCTGTGCATCGCAACGGTCAGTTTTTTCTTCCCCAAAAGGGGCATAAAATTTGATGGAGTCGGGTGACTTTTTCTAATTGAGGGCAAAGGTGAAGAGACGAGGCAGCGCCATCTTTTTCAAACGGCTGTAGTGGCAGCACGTATGAATCATTCAGAACACGAGTAGAGCACTTTATAATCGTCAGGAAAAGTTGAAGCGGTTCAGTCAGAAGTCGCCACTATGATTGCAATGGAAAAAAATGCAGCCTGCTCTCGGCGTTCAAAGCCACAGAAAAAAAAATTGAAAGCCTCATGAAATTATTCATTTGTGGATTTTTTTCTTTGGTTTTTTTCGAAGCAGAAAACAGCGGCAGTGAAGAACGGCAGCGACTCGATGTGAAGCGTCCTTGAAGACGTGGACTTCCTCTTTCTCTTTGACAACTCAATAATAAAACATGACAGATTGTTTCCCTCTAAACCTAATAACGCTACCATCTCGTCGAAGATACAAGAGATTATATATATTTTTGTCACCTTAGACCATGTTTTGCTTAATGAATTTATGACTGCGTGACAGGACGTGCCGGCTCATATCCGAGCCGCGCTAACCGCTCAGTTCCTGAGTGAATGAAAATGCGTTTCGATATGTTAAAGAGGACGGAGCTGCTTTTCTGTTCTGATCCAGCTCAGAGTTTCTGCCTGCCGTTCGATCAAGAGTCAGTTATTAACAAAGTCTATGCTTGTTGAGCTAATTAACGCTGGTCTTTACCCATTAGTCTGGGACCTGTTACCTTCCAACAGTCTATTCTCATTGCTAGCAGCACCACACAACATGCAGTAGATCAATGGAGATGGCTGGCTATCCATATGGCTGTAGCGGTTGTTTGCAGAGCGGTGCTACGTGGACCGGAGCGTCCTGCGACCAGACTGTGGACAGTCTGCTGTGTGGGCAGCGCCATTAAATGTGTTGTATATGTTCTTAAGCTCTGACAAACATGTCACACGAGCAGACCGAACATCTCGTCTAGAAGCTGTTGTTAAGCTTTCACATGATCTTCATCAGAGAGACGAGTTCTCCACAGGCTTACATTTAGTTTTTTATGTTTTATAGATTTACAGACTGGTGGTAATGCTTTCCACATTGACTGTCAGAATTCCTTCTTTACCGTGAAAATAACAGCTGATGACTGAGATGTCGTTGGCAGTCTTTCTGTGAGCGTTTTAATTCCAGGGCACGGTGTACCTGCCTGTACCTGTAACATCCTACAGTCTGAGGATGGATGCTGGAGCTACCTACAGGCAAATAAACTCCGTTACTCCTCCAGCATAAAAACAAACCCTGCCACCTCTGCATTTGACTTCAGTTTGGTCCAGAAACAGCCTCCCTAGTATTTACATATTCTTCTCTGTTTGCTCTGCTTCACTAAGTGCTCTCGCTTTCTGCTGCACGACGCTATGCCGCCGAGCTCCCCTGAAACTCGACGCAGCGTCCACACCGAGCACCGGAAAGCATTCGTCTTGTTGCTGTCGGTGGACACAACGAGAGAAAACCCTAAACATCAAAGCTCAGAGGTTGATTATTTGGTGATGGTTGTTGTCTCGTGTTGGAGATGCTCATGGCATCTGTAGCATCATCATGTTTTTCAGAACCTGGAGTCATCTGAACCCAGCAGCAGATTTTCCACTTTGTGACTCTTCGACCTTCTGCAGCAGCATTAAGAGGCCTCCAGCACAGACCTGCACTTACGCACTGAATGCATACTTCATGCCAGATTGTCGTTATTATCATGTCAGCGAGGCTCGCTCTTCTTTTTCAGTGAAAACAGCAAAAAGCAAACGGAGGTTCAGCTCAGCATCTATTCAGTCATAAAAAATGGCTTCAGGTCCAAAAGGGAAATAATCACATAGATTGAACATATAAAAGCAGGATGGGGAGAAGTGAAGGACATCCAGAGTGGTCTCCTACCAGCTACTCTGACCGTCACCAGTCAAAGTGGCTGAAGGGTCACTGCATGAACTTCTAGTGCATGAAGCTTCAGCTGAACTAAAGGAGAATCAGAATCGGTGAAGCTTCTGGTATTTAGTGATATAGTCTCTGGGCTACTCGGGTCTTTGCTCAGTACCATCTGCAGTATTCTGTGCTCCATGGAGCTGAACTGGAATAACAGTAGAATCACATGAACCAGGTGATTCTCCAGGATGTGGGTTCTGTTTCCCTCCTCCCTCCATCAGTCTACTGTATTTGGATGTTCTGGAGACAGTAGTGAGAGCACAGATTACTCATCCCACATCCTGCCTTTATTTTCCTGAGGACCCCCTGTGAACCCGCCCGGACCTCCGGCTGACACCAGCTCCCCCTGACAGCCCCAGCTAACCCATTTGATTAATTTCAGGCGAGCTGCGCCACCTTGACTGCATTTAATCATTGAGAAAAGACAGGAAACGTACTCATTCTTTATCCTGCTGCCTCCCACCCCGCCTCCCCCGTCTCTCCTCTCTCTCTCCCTCACTCCGTCCTCCTCTCCTGCCGTCTCCGGTGCGTCTGTTCGCTCGCACAGCGGCGGTGTGCATGTGTCGGGGGGAGCCGGGGGAGCGCTGAGCTGTTCTTGCGCACTGGTTCCGCTGGACATCACCGAATAACGGCGCTCGACAACCGGGCGGTTCTGGTGGAGGGGGGAGACTGGACCCAGGACCAGGATCGAGGACCAGGACCGGGACTCGGGGAGAAGCAGCCGTGGCTCTTTACAGCCCGCTCTCCGAAAACATGTCGGAGTTTTTTCTACTCGCCTTTCTCGCCCTATTCTCGGGATTATTTCCGTGCGCTGAGCCCTCGGCGGTGTCGGACGAGGAGAAAGGTAAGGAGGAACCGGGGCCGTCGGGAATGCGCAGTCCCGGTGAAACTTGGCACCACGGGCCGGCTCCAGTGCAGCTGTCACGGGCGCCAAAAATGCTGATTTAAAACCTCCGATTTTTCCCCCAAAAGCAGCCAAATGTGATTAAAAAAAGAGTTGATGAGGCGTCGTTTTGTCCGTCCAGCGTGGCACTGGAAGTCTCTTTATTGGTACCGCTCAGCTCTGCATTGTCATGCGTCCCAGCCCGCTGACAGAACATGCCACCTGTATAATAAACCCACTGCATGTGCATTTAGCAGAAAATAAGAAAAATGAAGCTTGAGCGCATTTTCAGGAACATTCTTGAGGACGGACTCGCGGCTCTGACTGCAGGTGCGTAGCGCCGCTGTCTGCCAATGCAGCAGGTGAAATACGCCTGTGCCAAAGTGTCATTTGTTCCTCTCCGAGCCTGGAAGCCTGGAAGCCTGGAAGCCTGGTGTCTGAGCCGTGGGATGTGTGTGTGTGCCGTGGGTCGGCGGAACATCGCTGAGGACGCAGTTGGTAGCAGCGGCAGTGTGCGGTGGTCTCCACGGTGCGGTGCAGCCTCGGTGTCGGAGGAGGAGGAGGAGGAGGAGGGGGGATGGTTCCGAAAGGGGCATATTGGATTTGAATTATGTCACATAATTAGAGGCTGTTCTGTAGGTTGTCTGAGCGGAGTGCTGTCTGACCATCACCGTGGTTCTGTGGCTGTTGGCTGACTGAAGCTGCTTCACCTGAGAGGCTCCTGTTGGTCTGGTGGGTTTTTTTTTTTTCAGGAAAAAATTGAGTACATTTTTTGATTTATGTCTCTCATACATCCAGCTGCTTCATGCACAGACAGCTACTTATTTAAAGTGGCCCAGATGCAGGATTGATCCTCCAGGATGGAGCGATCCGTGGACTGCTTGAGTCTTATCAGAATGTGGATGTTGCCCAGATAGTCGAGCTTTTCCATCCTGTCCTCTCAGAGCGTTGGATTAGGGTCGGCATGCATGCATGTTGAGGTCACAGCACTTGGATGACACCTTTAAGAACAAAGAGGAGTATAACCTGCATGCTTTATGAAAGATAATGAATGCATGTCCACAAAGGCCAGAGGTCTCCCACTTCTTCCCACCATTCTCCAGCAGAGCAGTGAGCACCAAGGCTGCCTGGCTTGTTGTCAGACTACCACAAATGTCACCAAGTCCCCCCACCACCACCTCCACCCCCTCCACTCAGCACAGTGTGAAAAACAGGGACTTGGAAAATGCCTTGCAATCACAGTGGGCAAGAAAAAAAAAACACACAGTCTACCTCAGTGTGTGCATGAAATGAGAGAGATGGATTTGTCTGCTGAGCTCCTGCAGAGTGGCCTGCTCAGTGGGGGGCGAGGGTGCACGGAGGCACCCGGCTTTATTAGTGCTGAATCAAAATGAAAAATGGCAAGCCATCTAGGCGTCTGGACCGGGCCGCTGTGACAATGTTTAAATTAAGAACTGTTAAAGATGAAAATAGATTCGCATGTGCGCTCTCACAAAGTTGAGATCTGCATCTCTGTCTGCTGTCCTGCTCCGTTTGCCCCGAGAACAAATGAAAGCCCTCGTAGCTGCGTCTAAATGGACGGTAATGATAATAGCATTTCTTATTTCTTTCAACACCAAAGCTGGTTGTTAGCCTAATTAGTCTGAAATGAATTTGCTTTGTGGTGGCAGCGCTGTTCCGTTGAATGCCAAGTAGTGAGCCCATGGTTTCCTCTTCATGAATTAAAAGCATTTCCAGAACTCGCTCCTAGAACGCCATTGCCTCTTTGAACTGCTTCCACTATCTTTTTCTTTTTTCCCTCCTTCTTATCACTGGTGTCCATCTAACATTGAGCCGGCTGACCCGGCCTGGCCGGCGTGGCGGGACACTGCTGATCCGACAAAATGACAGGCTTGAGAAATTTGGACCCGCCACAAAAACACCTTGTTTGTTATATTAAAAACAAAACAAAAAAGACTGTGAGTACCCTTGATCCGGAGCGGTGACCTCGGCGCCAGATAAGCATCATCAAGCGCAAACAGCTCAAGGTTGTGTGTAATGTATACCCTATTTAAAAGATGATAGTGGAAGACACAGATAGGTCCTCACGCTAATGCAGGGAAGACTGCCTTTAGGAGCTAATTAAGAGAGATAGCGAGATAGCATCGCACAAGTGTGTGTAAGAGCCTGTGTGTGTCTATGTGTGCAGGAGACAGACTCACATCAAGATGAAGTCAGTCAGTGTCTGTGTGCCATCAGCTGACCAGCAGAGATTTATAAAAAACAAAACACATGTTCTGAATGGAGGAATATTTCCATCTGCTTCAGTCTGACTGTTATTTATTTAAACTGGTCTTTTGTAAGTCCTTTATTAAATCCTATTGTTATCAGGATGAACTTTAAGCTACAGCGCTTTTCTTTCTATCTCCTGCTACAGGGTGCGTTTTATTCACATTTTGCATACTGTGTGCTCCTCAGGATTATATAAGAGTACATGTAGTGCTATGGCTGAGCTGCTCCTCGCATATGTTTGGATTCTCGTATTTCGGGATGTTTCGTAATAGAACGTGGGATGGATTAAGTGTTTGCATAGAAATAAAAACTAACTCCAGCTATATGGGTCCTCCTAGCACTAGCACTGCTAAATGTTTCCCAGTTAAAAGAGCAGTTTCACCAGCCCTGTGCCTCTCGGATCATGATGGTGTCACTTGAGTTAAGGACTGTCCCAGTTCCTCTGAATCGTCAGGCTGCCAGTGTTACAGCAATCGCCAAGGCCAGCGCAGCCTTCGGCCGACGGAGGGCTCGACAGGAACGACTACGGCTGCAGCTGAAAGTGTGTAAAGCTGTAGTCGCCTCATCTTTTTTGTATGCATGTGGGCCATTTGTAGTCACCATTTGAAAACGCTGAACTGTTTTCACCTCGGCTGCCTGCAGCGCCTCACGGCCGGCGCCGCACGCTTAAGATGGCCAGACAGAGTTCCCGACTTTGAAGTGCTGAAGCGGGCAGAACTGTCCGGCGTTAGCGCCACGATCATGAAAGCACAGCTCAGGTGGTTAAAGACACCAGAAGAGCATCTGCCAAAAAGGGTTGTTTAAGGCAAGCGGGCCCAGGGGGGTAAAAAAGCAAAGAGGGCATCGACGTAAGCGCTACGAGGACGCCTTTGGGTGACATTGAGACGTTCATGCATCGTTTTATCAGACCGAGATTCTTGGTGATTCTTCCTCTTCGCAAAACAAACACTTTGACTTTCACAACACCTGTGATGTAAAGGTCGCTCAGCGAACACACCGGGAGCCTCTCAGGAATCTGCTTCTGCTCAGGAATTCATCTTATCGGCGGCGTGTGAAGACGTCCTGGGCCTGTGTTGGGTTGATTAGCCTCCCAGAGCTAACAGACAACGACCCGGGACGTAGAGCGAGCGGGCAGTCACCTGTGATGCACCAACACGATCTGGGACTCTGCTTCCTGAGTGGTGCTAAGTTAAATAAACTGTCGGGTTTTGCACAAGTAGAACAGGGATGAGGTCCGAGTGCAGTCAGAACACCAGCTAACGGTGGAAACTCAGGCTTAGAGGTGGTCAGGTTCAGGCATTAAGAACAGGAACAAATAGGTGATTGAAGAGCTACACAACCTGCAGCCTGGGATGATAGTCTGACAAGGAACCAACATAGTGGGTGTGTGCAGTGGGGCTGATGGGGGGAACAGGTGAGGTGGGTTTGAATGTCAGGTGGAACCAGGAGGAGACCCGCTGAGTGGATGAGCTGTGACAGGAGGCAGGAGGGTGAAGAGGTGAAACTAGGCTGCAACTGGACCTGTGGCATGTACGTTCCCTCTGCTTAGTGTCACCATTCTGGCCTTATTGATTTAATACAGCCTGTAAGTGGGGAAATTGGTCCCTAAATTGCAGCTGGACATGATAAATTGCAAACAAAATGGAGATTATGTAAATCACTTGCCTTTGAAACCTCCAAACCAAATAATCTTTCTCCCTGTGACGGTCCAGAAGTCTTTCCCGACACCGATCTGCTGTTATATGAAGATCAGGGTGTCGTTGTTATAGAACTGCTTGCTGGCTGTTTGACCTTCAGAAGTTGGACTGGGTTCTGTTTTCATAGCTGGTTCACGTCTTTTTCTGGAGCCCATTAACGCAGAAGGAGCCCGCCAGCTGCGAGGCCTCCTTTGTAGCTCGGTTTTCTGTCCACATCCTGTTCTGACGCTGCTGCAAAAGTGCCCACCTCAGCAATGAGGAGATCCTCGGGACGGAAAGTGGCCGACTCTCAACCGGCTTACTCTGTCTTCGCCCGGCGATCGGAGGAACCACATGTAGGTTTCCGCTGGACGTGGTCTGGACAGAGTAAATAAAGACAGAGAAGTGGCGGCGTGAATGGGAGCTGATGTTCTCGTCAGCACAACGTTTCGTCCTGCAGTCAGAAGTCAGCAAAGGAGCTCTTGTGAAGTGGGCGCTGGCTGCTGTTGGTATTGGCATCCGCGTCCTGTGAGCTGTACTTCAGGTGCTTTTTTATTGACTATTGCCTCACAGGTTTGTCTTGGCCAGAAAACCAGACGAGTGCTCAGAGCCGCCTGTCAGCCCGTAACATGTGGAGAAGGTCAGCGTGGGTTTGTACACCAGCAGATTAAGCACTTCTACCGAACCTCCACGCCTGGTTTGTACTTCAAACATCACGGCAGTCATGACAGGATTTCTTAGGTGTGTCCGAGGCGAGTGCTGAGGCAGCGTTTTCTGCAGGACGGCATTCAGTCTTTTATGAGCTATGAAAAGACATTAAAACAGCTGACACGTCTATCTGGCGACGTCAGCTAAGTGTTGCTGTCACGCAGCAGCTCTTACATCTATCTCAGGCCAGAGGTGAAGTATGGCCTCCAGCGACGGCGAGGAATCAGCCGCCCCGCCCTGCACGCCTCATTATGGGGCGCATTAGGAAGGCGGGGCTGCAGAACAAAAGCTATCGACTGGAGCGGTTAGATTTTTGATAGTGTCACCTTTAATATCACCCCTCGCAGTCTTAATGGGCTACAATTGGATCAGTAATGGATTGGCTCAGGTTGTGAAAGGCGGTGGCTGTAAATTGACTTGTTGCATTGATTACCGATGGAAGGAGGAGCTACGGTTCTGACCCACATGATGTAGTTGGGTTAATGTTGGAGGCAGACTTAATTACGTGGGTGGCATGGGGATTCTTATTAGATTTTTCTGAAATGTTACATAATTTAAAATGTGAATAATGAATCAATACGTGTGTTTTCTTCCTTTAGAGAAACGCCATGTTGCTGGAGTTGGGCTCGGCGGTACACTGAGATCGTTAGAAAAAGAAAAAAAGACCAGAAAAAACAAAAAGGCACGGATAAATTATTAATGGAAGAAAGCATAACTGTTTTATTGCCAAATATGCTAATAGAAATAGGGCTCAGGAGGGCCGTGGAGGGATGCGCTGCTCCTCTCGAGTCGAGTATAAGGTCACGAGTAGGTGACGGATGAGACAGAATGCATTAAAAATGAAATGTAAGGATGCTGTAATGTGCGTTGTCAAAGGCGTGAACCTGTGCACCAGCGAGGCCGAGTGCTCGAAGACAAACTCAACTGACCGAACAAGGAAGCAGCCTGGTGCGTCTCCTCCCGCCGAGCGTTTAGCACGGTTAGCTCGGTAGCTAACGTTAGTATGCAGCTGGCTGTGAGGGTTGAGGCCCGAGTTAAGCAAACATCTCTCTTGAAGTGTCTCAAAGGGGGAGGAAAGTGTCTCCGTGTCAGGCTAAAAGTCTGTCTGTCAGTTTGAGAGGGCGAGCAGCTCGCTGGATGGAGGCAGCACCCTGAGGAGCTACCCTGTGCCAAACGTTGTGTGCTCAGCATGTACAGAAGCACGATGCAGCAGCAGCCCATCCTCATCCTGTACATCAGTCTGCTGCCTCCCGCTTAGCTGCTCCATGAGGCCACAGAACTTCTTCTTTTTGTCTGATTTGGCTCGACCGTATACGTCCAGTGAAACAGTAAAACAGCCGAGACCTTCCCCTGCAGAGGTTATGTTGCCATGGGAATCGGTGGTGTGAAGCTCTGTTCAAATACGAGGGGTTACTGGAGCATTAACGCCACTAGTTTACAGTTTAACCTTACACCTGACAGGCCTGTTTTTTATTTATCTCAGATGTGTGTTGTCTGTAGAACAGGGACAGCTCTGTGATTGATAATCGGACCGGTCCGTCTGCTGTTTGCTCACCTGAGGCGTCTTCTATTATTCTGCACTTTGAGTCTCCAGCCTGACAAACTGATGCAGGAGAAGCCATATTAGTGCTGCGCGCTGTCACGTTTAACATGATAAAGCGTGGTGTTAATTTAGAAAACTGTTAAGGGGCTGCCGTTTTTTTTTTTTTTTTTTTTCCACGTGTGTGTGTGTGAGAGCCGATGGAGGCAGCTTTGACTGGTGGGAACAATTCAGCCGGCGTGGAGAGTTTTCTCATTGTTGTTTGAAGAAGCCGTTATATTTCTTGGCACAATCACTTTCAAATATTAAACTGGCAATACGGAGATCCCCTGGTTAATATATGAGCTTGTGTGTGCAGAGATGATGGCCCAACCCCAACAACAAGCATCTCACTGATTAATACTTTAAGATTTGATTCATCGCTGTGTGTGGGCAGAGGACGCTTCCTGCTGGTGTCCATACCAGACACATCACAAATTAATTTAGGTGAACAGACTGAGAGATGGATGTTCAACCGTGTTGCAGCTCTACAGTGTGATTAAAATGATCTGCTCGGTGAATTCGGTTTTTAGACAAAAAAAAAAAAAAAGAGGTTGCCACCAGCACTTCTGACCAATCTGTAGGTCACAAGTGCCGGTGTCGAGCCCCCCGAGTGGCGACGGTGGTGGCCAGAAGACCAGAGAGAGGGCTGCTGAAGCCTGGCTGGGGACTCTCTCTCCCAGCTGCCACCTGGCACAGGCCGAGGGCTCAGGGCCCCATCATGCAGACTTGGCTCGGGAAACCAGAACAGGGGAGGGATTCATCCATCCCCCAACAAGCTTCATTCAGCAGACGGACCTACGGCCAGTTGGTGATGCTGCGCCGCCTTCTTCTTAAGCAGAGAAATTGGCTCATAGAGCAATTAGGAAATATTGAACCGCTGAGGTGTTTCATTTTAATGTACACCTCCGTAATAATCCATAATTTCCCTTCATGGATTTAAACATAAAATCCTTCCGCGGTAACAGCTAACCAGAGAACTGACAATATTTTGTCTTCTGCCTGATTAGTTTTTCACTCATTCTCACAACTCAGTGCCTTAAAGAGCTGCTGTTAGTGAACACACAGAATTAAACGATCTCTGCAGAACGTCCAGAGCAGCGAACATTTAAATAAGGCACGCAGCGTTTTGGGTTGGGCGGTTAGCTTACAAGCTTAGCAACACCCAAACCGAGGCTTCCTGCTCGTCTGTCTGTGTTGTGGCTGCCTCGCCTGGCGGAGCTCGCTGTGTTTCAGTCCAGTTAGATGGAGGATAGACAGAGAAATTATTGGCATCATTTCATCATTTTCATGCCTGTGTGCAAAGCGATGAGCGGATACCTCAAATGTGCATCCGGTAGGAGTGTCGGGCTGCACTGAGGATCCCGACCAGTCGCATTCTTTCAATATCAATTTGCAGGAGTCAGACTAAGTGTGCGTCCAGGCCCGATAGTGCACTGAAAGAGGTTTGGGGGGCCTAAATATTTGTGAGCTTGCCACTAAGGATGAATAATTCAATGCACTTTGACGATGTAGAGCATAAATTGAGAGTCCCAGATAGAGGCGTGCTGCTGCCCTCACCTCCACCTGCAGCACAAACACAGTTCGCCCTCAACAGCTGTGACGCTGTCGGCCCGCGAGGATTGAGTTCAGTCTTGTGGCAGCACTATCACTGAGTTACTTTGTGTTAAAATTAGATTGCCAAATACATCACCACCAGCTGTCATCAATCTGATTCACTATGATTCCCTAACATGCTTCCGAGCTGCTATTGATCTCTGGTCCCCGGCACCCTCCCGTCTCACACTGTGTTGGATCGGGAGTCCTATTAACTGCGCTCCCATCAATCACAGTTCACCCATGTTTGTTTGTAGAAGTCTTTGATACGATTAGAGCAGCGCTCTCAAACTCATGCTACGTGATTTTCCTTCTTTTTTCTTTTTGCTCATTCCATGCGTGGCGTCGGCTGGTTTGAGATGCTGCCGCCGTGATGCGCCTCGCTGCTCCGTAGCACCGACCAGAGATTAAGCACTCGGGCCTCAAACATGTCGGCTGTCACAGGTATCTCTCGCCGCTCGGCGCCTGATAAGGGCCACTTGTATGTGAAACAGCCCTTGCCAAGAACAAAACCTCAGAGAAATAAAAAGCCCCGAGGACTTGCTGAGCTTTAATATGTTTCTTTTAGAGAGTACATTCCTGTGATTGCTTCTGTGGCCTTGTCCATGTCAACGGCTGAAGATTAGTGCCAGAGTTTTTTATTTTTTATTTTGAAGAACGGTTGACTTCTTTCTCTTGGTTCTTGTATTTCTTACATCTTTCTATTGCATGTGGATCCGGCTCGTTTTTGCGTGTGCGCGCCACGGTTTGCTATAGCTTTAAATAAGCTGCGCTATACCTGATTAATTTCAAAATAAAGGACTCCACCTGAGGCGTGTTATTCAGGTGGGAAAAGTAATTTAACTCAAAGAATGAGAACGGTGTGGAAATGATTTCCAGGAGGAGGCAATTCTTCTTACTGGGAAAAAAAAAAAAAAAAGGGAACACAGTGATTTAACAGGAATCAGACCTGAGCAGAGAGGTTCGGTTCTGTCCAAACCCGTCTCTGCATCACCGCAACACATGATTTATCACTAATATCGTACAGAAATCACATTTATGGAAAGCTATGTGGTTAATTTAACTCACATCCACTGAGTCATATTTTAAAATCTGAATTTGTTTCTAGGTCTGTGTCCCCTCGCTGCATATTACAACATTATGGTATGGTTTACAACCAATTTGGAAAGCGCTCCGTCTGAATCAGGCGGTAATGACTTTATAATTTGTGTTTTATGATCGCTTTCAAACTAAGAGCCATTCTCCCTGTGACTGCTTTTTTTACTGATTAGTTCATAAACCTGTTTTCATCAGAGTTTTAACTGATCCTCTGTGCAGCACTTGTTTTTAATAAGTTTTTATGAATTTCAATCTGTTTATTTGGATTCATCATTTCATACAGCTGCTTGATTTAAAAATATTTAATAAGTTTCTGTCTGCTAAGTTTTTTTTTCTTAATTTTTTGTTTATATAAAAGCTTCGAGGAACGTTTCAGCGCCGTATTTATACCGACTACATCAGCGGGCAGCAGTCAAACGGACACAAAGGCGACCACGTTCACACTGTTTAGGGTTCCTGCTTCACAGGACTTCATTCAGAAACCCCTCAAACCGTTATCACACAAATCAGTCACACAGAAAGGACCACAGACCCAAGTCCATGTTCAGAAATTAGTGTGAAAAAAAGAGCACTGACCTGCGTGAAGTGCAATTCAGATGAGAAACGTAATCTAGCACAAAAATAACCGTGTGTGTGTGTGTGTGTGTGTGTGTGTGTGTGCGCCCAGACAACAAGCCGCGTGTGTGTGTTCATGCAAAGGCAGTAATGAGGTGTAAATTGGACTTGGTGCAGCGGGAGGCGGCCGTTCGTTGGTAGAACATCATCAAGTAAAGGTCACGGCGAGATAGAGCTCAACTATTGGGAACGCATTAGCTCGCTGTCACAGTCGCCACCAGGTAACGGCTGGAAACGCTGAGTGAACAGGTGAGGTCAGGACAACATGGAGGAGGCCCCGGCTTCGTTAGGCTCCTTTAAGTGGTGACCTCGTTTTGTTTTTTATGTGTTAAACGATTGGTGCTGATTTAAATGTCTTCCCCGGACATTTCCTCAACAAAGGGCCCGGCGTGGACGGACCATCAACTACCAGCAGAAAAATAAAAGGAGAGTTATTTAATTTGCTCCATGTCGTACGTGTGACTGTGGCATTTGATATCCAGTCCTGTCTGCAACAATGCTGCTTTTCAATTCTGCATGTTGCGGTGACCGAACGTAATTTGAACTTTGACTCGTTATTTGCAATTCAATCAGCGCGCCGCTCTTTGCTCAGCCGACGCATCCCAGAGGTTAATGCTGCGGATGACTGCGGTGGAATTATTGTCTCATCACACTCACTGGAGGCCTGTTATTGTTTTAATACGCTTGTCTGCCAGACCGTCTTCTGTCTCTCGCTCTACATTTTCATCCCTGTCCAAGAAATTAATAGCCTTCAGTGGATGAGAATCAGCGGAGTGACCAGCGGTGTTTTAGCGTTGAGAGGTGCAACGTTCCCTCAGAAACGCTTCTATCACCGCCGGACGATGGAGGCCGTCACGCCGAGGCGACACTTGGGCTGATTATGCACGGGCACTTGTTGAGAGCAGCAGATTGCGCGAGGCTCGTTTGGCGACTTCGGTGTTATTACTGTTGAACTGGGTGTTGTTCCCGCGTTTGTTCTGCACGTCTGAAGTAACGGCTTGAAACGGTCCACGCCGATGTGCAGACGGCAGCGACTGTCGACGCCTCCTTTGATGGAAAGTTTGATGTTTGACAAATTGTTGTCGACTCTGATGAGACGCTTCATCGCTTCTGATCCTCAGAGAGTCGCTTCATCCTCAGTGGCCAAGAAGCACCGACAGAGGAAATAGATAATTTAAAAAAACAAAAAAGCTCATTAATAAACACCCAACTCTGACAAAATGTGATAATCTGGGGTTTTATGATGTCCTGTGGTTTTGGGTTTTGGAGGACAGGATGTGCAGTAAAATGGGATCTATCGGGACAAACAGATAAAAACAGGAAACAAAGATCACGAAACGGATCTGATCTGATCATGATCAGAATCCCGTAGCCCGTCCTCCGGTGTTCCAGCTGCAGTCGGGGCTAATTGCAGCGAGTCTGGACAGCACCTGTGATTCCAACATCCGACACGCGGCCCACGCGCTGCTCGACTAAAAATACGTCTTTTGTTGACGGAAGCTGCGTAAAGCCGCACGGATCAGATCAAGGAAATCAGGCGTAGCGGCAAAGACGATCTGGTTCAGTGTCACAACACCTCTGTGCAGACTCCTGATGGTGTATGACATCACCACATCCACGCCGTAACGCTGGTGAAAGTGGCGTGTTCTCCTGCTGCTAACACGCACACACATGTAACATACAGGAACATCATAAGGATGTGGATCAGTGTGTTTTAACAGCACTGCCACTGATGTCTGATCGGTGCCATTCAGAAGTGGATTTAATAACATTATCTGTTCAACAAAGTAGGAACAAAAAATTAAACTGAAACAGAGAAAAAATAACCAGTTTACCTGAAGCACACATCCGACGTGGATAAGCACAGAAATAAAGGTAAAGTTAACCAATTAAACTCAGGCAGACGAATCACTTCCTTTAAACCTATGAAGCCGTGCAGAGGATCAGAACCGCACGGCGGCGTCGACCCACGTCTGGTTAGACCTCAGCGTGTGATGATTAACGCGGCAGCGCGTCGCATTCAGTCTGAAGCACAGAAAATGAATCTGCACGGTCGTAAGCGTCACGGCGACCTTGTGCAAACCTGATGTTCGAACCTTTCCTCTGACACGCATGCTTGGTTCCTGCAAAACAAACGAACAGCATGAACGACATTAATAACACGCAGGCTACAGTTTTTATGACCTTTCTTCTGCGCTGAGCGTCACTGATTTATGCTAAAACAGAACTAAATGCATTTAAAGTGCACGTCTGCAGCTTCAGGCCTGATTCAGTAAAAAGGCTGGAGTGTGTTCAGTGGCCATGTTTTTTGGTTTTTGAGTCCAGCGACTGCAGGGTTTATTCTAGTTATTAATGTTTGATGATGATGATTAATCAAGAGCTCTTTCTCTCCGTGGTATATGAAATGTCAGAAAACAGAGAGGAATGGTCATCGTGTGTTTCCTGGAGGCCGGACTGTTTTAATCTGTCGTCCAAACCCCGTCCAGGTTCTGGTCGGATCACAAATGCAGCACATTCTCATAAGCGAGAGGCTGGACCCGAGGAATCTTTGGCATTTTGGCCTCAACATAGTTGTCAGTTCCTTTTGATCAGCCGATCGATTAAGTGACTAACACGGTTTCCTGCTGACATTTCTGAAATATTTCTTTTCTCTGAACAAGAATAACTCTCTCACACACACTCTCGACATAAAAGCAAACGGCGTGTGTCTCATTAGTCTGAAGGGTTATTAGCAGATATAAATCACAGACGGTCCAAAAATAAACAGCGTTTACATTCTGACTCTCATCTGGAGCGATGGATCCAGACGACGACGGCGTTGACGGAGTGTTGATTCAGCGGCGATTGTTCTTAAAGCGTGTCATCTGGTGGCTCGTGACTTCGGCTCAATCAAATGCGGAGCAATTACATTCTGCCCTCTGTTATTAACCTCGGAGATTGTACAACAATCAAGATGGTTGTGCCTTGTGTGAATTAATGTCATGAGACGCTGTAATGACAGTAATTGGCTGTGTGACTCTTCTCCTAATCTCTTATGCAGAGGTAGAAATTACCTGACAAGCAGCTTCTATAACGAAGCGACCTCTCCGGAGGTACAGCTCACCAAAGCAGCCTATTAGCTGCGCTGACAAGTACGTCGTCTTGTCAGGTGTGTCAAGTCTTTTCTGTGAAGCTCCTTTAAAGTGACTACAGTACTTTAAAAAAAAAAAAAATCAATTCTAAAAATAAACAGTCTCGCGAAAAGAGCATCTTCAAGGGCTGTCATCATCAGTTGTGGCAAGCGTGACATGACAGTTCTCATTTTTAGCTCCTCTCCTCTTGACCTTCGTCGTGTTCAGCTAACCAACATTTTCATGTCTGACTCGTATTTACCTCGGTGCTCTGATTCAACACTCGGAACGCTCGGTCAGGACGTCTGTGACGCAGCCGCCACAATCCAGAGATGAAGAAGTCTGCCGAGACGTTTCCAGGCAGCCTGTGTCTTCGGAGTGCACCAGTTTTTCGATTTCTCTGCCATCGCGCCGAGCTCCCTGACAAAGTTATCAGAGGTCAGGCTCCGGCATCTGTCTGCCCGAGACGCTCCTCACACAGGACACGGCGCTTATCTCTGCAGCTACAGTATCCCTGAGGAGGTCTGGAGGCCACGGCTTCTCCAGGACTGAACTTGGCAGACATCATTTAGACCTGGACAATGACTACATATAGATATTTATATATAAACTGCTGGGGGGGAAATGATTCAGTGACTCAGTGTCATTAATTGACAGCAGTGGTGACCAAATGAAATGATGAGGAAATATGAAAAGACCAATCTACAACAGAGGAGTAATGTGACATTTTCAGTGGTTTGCTTTTGGACTTAAAGAAGTAGATCCTCACCATCCTCACATCCAACAGATTCTCATCCCAGGAGGTCAAACGCTGCCATTTGGTCGAAGCTGCTGGTTTCTCAGAGATACGGCGTCGGTGCCGCCTTCGTCATTATTCACCACCAATAGATGTAAAAGAGTTTCTGTGGTTTAAAGGAGCCATCTAACAAGACTGGAAGGACGGTGGTGGTTCAGGACACAGAGACCAGAGGACTGAGGTTGTGTTGGACCGTTATTTATTGTATTAAACTTTGTGATTCTAGTTTCTTTCTGTTCACTTTTATTTTCTCTCAGTGTTTCGTTAAATTAGAAGCTGCTTTTAAATGGAGGGAAAGATCAGGATTTAATTCACACCATTATTACGAGACAAACCTCTGATTACCTGAGAGGAGCAACAAAGACGACACTTGCTGAGAAGATGTGGCTTCGCTCTCCCGGCGTCTGTTTCTGGTGTTGAAGGAATTTTTTGTGGCGTCACCCTGCACATTGGAAAAGCTAAAGGGCACCTGGTTTGGTCTGTAGTGACACCAAGGGGTCCTGGGATAGTCGGGAGTGAAACCGGGCTCTTTTGTTTTTGTTTGGACATTGATTAGCTTAGCTTAGCATGACCCACTTAGCACATCTTACCCTGTTTGTTTTATGTGTATTAAAGTGTAAAAGTGAAAACATGAGTCACTACCAGAACATAATCCTCCATAAAACCATACGCTGAAAAGTTTACCCCATATCTTGGGTCTCTCGGCTTTAAATGCAGAGGACAGATGTGGTGTCGGTGTTTGCATGTCACACAAATAGGAATATTTCCCAACATGTGGAGCTGATGCTTTAAATATAACCTCTCAGTCACCTTTACTGCAGTTTATATATATATATATATATATATTATAATTATATATATATAGTAAACAAACACTCTGGTGTGTGTAGTCCCAGCATTGTGTTGCTTTATGGACAGTGATCACAGCGCGGTGCACAGATATGAAGAATCAGAGATCTGTGGTGTGATGTTCGATAACCTGAGGTGGGCACTGGACTGGGAGAGAACCGGCAGCTCCTGGTGACCACAGCTGGAAACCTAATATATGGGTACGCTTTGCAGATCTGAGCGACTCGATAAGTGGCAGATGTTCTGGTTTTATTTTGATATAAAGATATGAAACTAAAATCAATGAGACTGACGTTCTTCATAAGGAGGCGTGTTGTACGGGTCGGTCTGGTGGATCTGGTCGCTCATATGAGCTGCTGTAGAGTGTTGAGCGTGCACCATGTGCCACATGTGCACCGACCGGCGGCGCTGCTCGTCTCGGCGTCCACATCGCTACCAAGGCCTAAATCTGGATGTTCATTCAAAGGCTGGTAGTCTCGGGAGGAGGTTTGCATCTGCCCAGTATTTTGGCGTGCCAAGTCCTGTAGCTGTATTTTCTGCCAAAGCAGGAACTCTCGACTGAGCGCTAGACTTTTGTTATGTGGCTTATTTGGTACGTAGCTTCTAATGCTGTCAGTAATCCACGGCTATTCTTGTTATTATACTTTTACAGCTATTATAAATTAAAACTGGGACATTATGTCTGATTTTCAGACAGCGAGCTGTGAGAAGCAGAGTATACGCTGGGATTGGGACGGACATTAAAATCAACCAAATCCAACCGCTACCACTTTAAGGCGCGTTCGCCAGCCAGCCAGTTTCTTGCAGAGTTGTGCTGGGACCTTCCTGCACCTCAAAATATTTCATTTCCATCGCCGGCACAGTGTGAACGGCTGCTGCAGGCGATGTTTCCCTGTGGAACGCAAGCTCTTCATTATTAAAGGCCCCTCGCCGACCATCCTCCACACTTCTCTGACCTAATGACTTTCTGGAGAGCAGCGCTGCAGTTTAGGGCTCGTCTCTGTTTTGCTCTTTCTGTCTTCTTCTGGAGCAGCAGCCAAAGTACCTTGTTTGTACATCAATTGTTGGGCTGGAAGACAAAGCGACTTTACATGTGATGTTTTCTTAGATATGACTCAGTAGAAGACAACCTGTATTTCGTGGATTAACTTTTAAGTGGGAGCTGACAGAAGGTTATCCACTGAATAGTATTAATTATAAAGAATGTCTGCACCTTCAAATTACACTTTAAAAAAAAAATCATTGAAATGTGTTTTAATTTCATGAAGTCTTTATCAACATTTAAGTTTGGTGAAATAACAGAAGATTAACATTAAAAAATTAATGCACAAGGCAGCATTTGGAGATGATTAAAGGTAAAAAGGTGAATTTGTTAAACACGTTATTTGTAACATTAATTAGCAGGATGACATGAAATTTCACATCTCACACCTTCCATAGCAGCTGCTGCTTGAAGCCACCGGAACAGCTTCAGCTGAGACGAGTGGTGTGTAAATAGATCTGCTTTGTGACTGTAGCTGAGAAATGTTATTACCGGGAACAGAGGCGCGGCACCGAGGTCTCCAGAGCTGCTTCAGCATGTTAGAACCCGACATCCTGCAATTAGGTAGACGAACTTTATTTCTGTGGCACAAACTTCAACAAACTGAGAAGAGCAAATGTCAGAGAGAAGACGAAACTAATGTTGTAGCTCTGTCTTTACTTTGCAAACATCCATCCATCCATCGTCTACACACCGCTTAATCCTCACTAGGTGGGGCGGAGTCTATCCCAGCTGGCTCAGGGTGAAGGCAGGTTCACCTGGACAGGTAACCAGTCTATCACAGGGCTACACTTAGAGACAGACAACCAAGCACACTCACATTCACACCTACGGACAATTTACAATCACCAATTAACCTCAGCATGTTTCTGGACTGTGGGAGGAAGCCGGAGAACCCGGAGAGAACCCACGCTGCACGGGGAGAACATGGAGACTCCACGCAGGAAGATCCCGGGTGTCCTCACTGGGACGCCAACCGGCGACCTTCTAGCTGTGAGGCAACAGTGCTAACCACTGAGCCACCGTGCAGCCCATTTTGTTAATATTGGTGTATTTAAACATTCACCTTTTATGTTTCCATTCTCAGACCGTTTGTTTTCTCTTTTTGCGTCTGTTTGTCACGTCTCTCCTCCTGATGCCAGTGAATTAGAAAAGAAGCAGGAAAATGTCCCAGATCTCCTCCACATATGCACAGAGCAGGGTGTAGCACAGGTTGTGAGTTCTGTATTTGATGTTTTTAATTGTAATATTGTTAAATTGTTTTTGTTAGCATTTGTGACTTTGCTTTTTCTCATCGTGTTCTAGTTGTTTAATGTTGTTGGACTGGATGCAGCTTTAGATTATGGCTCCTATAGAGCTCTGATTGCATCACACTTGCAGCACGTCGGTAAAAACCAGAAGTGCAGGCGATGAGGTCATTTACAGTTTATAGAGTCGCGCTGAGGAAATGTTTTGCACATTACATTGACTCTGTATGACAACAGGCTGGCGGATGAAGCAATACTAAACCTTTCCGTTTCAATATTTAATGCTACCTACCGTGTCCCTCGAGAGCGCCTCGGGCCGTGCACATGTATTTCATGTCTGCAGCACACTTGACACGTTTTAGCTTTTGGAAAATGAAACCCGACCAGGAGTTGGCTGGAAAGTTGAACTGAAATGTAACTTAGTTGGGAGTTAGTCTTACTGAATTCATAGCAGCAGACAGAAGTCATCAGGCGGGCTGACGAGGCCGGCAGGGCGTCGTGTAAACATCAGACATGCTTCATACAGAGAGGACGTGATGACATGACTGTGACTCGATGAGGCTTCACCGTGTACACATGTAGCCGAGCTCCTAAATCTGACTTTGGACTGCTTTGACAGAATTAAAATTTCTACTTTAGCAAACTGATTAACTTAAAAATACCTCCTGTAACATATCAGCCGTGTCTAGTAGGGCTGAACAACAGTACGCTGTATATCAGAGCTCCTTTGGGATCCATGTGGGCCTGCAGCCTACACACTCTTTGATTGGCAATTGCTTCTCTGTCCTGTTGCACCTGTGATGCTTTGATCATTTTCAGTCTTTTTTTTTATTGGTACACTAACTTTAGTGACCTTATGTATTCCTGCACAGCTGAGCTTTGCAGCAGAGGTCTAATCAAACAGTGTGTGTGGACGCGTGTGGGTGTATATATATATTTTTTATATATATAGATGTATTAGTACTGCTTGCAGTCTTTATCCGTGATTACTCTTACTTTTCTTCTAACCAATATTAGCCGGAGAAATCTTTTCCCTTGGACACAATATAAGTTTGGAGCCAACGTTAATGGTTTCCGCTTGACTGATGTGGACTTTAAAGGCAGACATGCACACAGCTCTGTTCGTACTACAATAGGTGCACACAAGGCTGCTGTGCAGTTAGTCGCCCTGATGCCAAACACACAGAAAACACACAGGAGGCTCCCACGGTTGTTTCTGAAAGGCCGGCTATGACTTTGCACATTTTATTGGGTGTTGCAGCGAGGTACAGACGGTGTTGTTTCACCGTGTCACTGTGATTAATCCCAAGGACACAGCAGTGGATTTCTGGAGAATTCACTCCGGTTGAACCAAATTAAGCACCTTCAAAGTCCTGCAGCGACTGCTTCAGTTACAGCATGTTAATGATGAACTGTAACGGTGTGGATGATGGAGAAGCTCCCATACAGTCTCTTCTCATGCAGAGTCTTTGTTGTTGTGCCACACGGATGTCTACAGAGGACTTTGGGGGCTTGATGCTCACCCTAGTGGACCGTTGTGGATGCACGGACACAGGAAACATGAAGCGCCTTCCAGAGCACCTCCATGCTCGCTGCTCGGTACCGTAGTCTAGTTTATATACACGCTTAACGTTCAGTATGTATTGTTTAGAGGACGGGAGTGTGTGGGCGTCACCGGGCAAGACGCTGAACTCCAAGTTGCCCCTGATGGCAGTTGAGCAACTTGCGTGGCAACTCAGCCACCGTCGGGGTGTGAATGTGTGTGTGAAGTTCTGTCTGTGTCCGGACCAGTTCAGCTGTGCGAGCTGGCGGTACCAAACGCAGGAGCTGCCCCGCTGATGAGGCTGTAATGGTAACTGCATCACTTCTTCAAAAACAAAGAACTGTTTCTCTGAGTCACATGAAATTTGCATATGCATGCAAATCTCAGCATTTGCTTCCCTGCAGGACAGATATAGGTGTGAAGGCAGGTGAGAGTGTGTTCTCCTTGTTTCTGCTTCCAAAACAACAGCAGCAGTGATATGATGCAGCGTGTGAAGCTACTGGTAGGAACTGTAGAGGGTAGCGTTGGTGCACATTTATGTTGTGTTGATGATGACGTAAACAAACTGAGGTACAGAACATGAACATGAATGCTGATAAACGAGGTAATCAGGCAGGAGTGGTGGTGTTGGTGGTGGTAACGTGATCATATTCAACCATAACACAGATCAGCTGTAGCTAATCCAGAAGCCTCCCTATTCATTGAAGTTTCCACATGCTAGCCGTTGCACATTGACATAGTGATGCGTGTGCGTCTGTTCTGTGTGATAAGAGGTGAAGTTCAAATCAAATTCTGCTTAAGGTCAGCAGGAGGCCGGGGGCAGCTGCGAGGCCAGAACATCCCACTGCTGTCTTTCATGAAAATATGATTTGAAAAAAACCGTTCTTATCTGGCGAGCGGCTACTCGGCAGCAGCCTTTGTCGCTCTGCACTTATAATTAAAGCAGAATTTGAGAGGACGTATACGGCACCTTTGCCTGCAGGCGCTGCACCGCTTCGTTTTAATAGCTAGATGTATTTAGCAAAGGACCTTCACCTGGAACCTCTGACTCACACTCAGCATAGACGGCAGCCATCTGAAGAGAAAATGAAATTTTTACTTCATCTGTCACGACGTGCGCTAAAAGTCACGATCTGAAGCCGTGCTTTGGGTTTCCTTGATGGAGGAACACGAGCTTTCAGGTTAGAGCTCATGTCGATGACGTTAGCGAGGAGAACACCAACAGGCAGGATGTTATTAAACCTTTATTAAGACTGTATTTCATGTGTTGTCTTTGTGTGGTCACTGTGGCTTTGTCAACCTGACGAGTGCTCGGTACACACACCGTAACGCCGTAACACAATCTGCATAGGACGGGACGACGACTGTTAATCTCGCCCAGCGACTCCGCTGACGAGCTGAGCGGCGTTAGAACAGCTGGAATCAGGCTGTAAAACGGGAAACTGGAGGGTGAAAACCCTCCCTGCAAAGAGAGCGCTGAAACATTGCAGACCCATTTCAATCAGCCCAAAGCAGCAGGAGGCTGCAGCTTCCACATTCAGCATGGCCGTAGATGGATGCAATATGTGCAGCAGTGATAACAACAAACAACATCGTGCAAAACCCTGCTGCTGGCAGGAACAGGCTAAACTTTTCACATTGCTTTGAATGATGATGGCGGTTTGTGCTTCCAACGCCAGTAATATTTACCTACATTTTTTATGAAAAGCATGAAACACAAGCCCATGCTGAGGAGGGAATCAAGAACCCAGATGCTGAAACACCAAACCCCTTTTATGTATGCACTGCTGGCTGCAGTATTACCATCAGGTTGTGGGCTTTTCTACATTGAACTCAGATGGAGGGATAAATGAGAGCATGGCAGGAAGAAGCGTCTGAATGATCCTCGGGCTGCAGTATTGACGAATGTGTTCCTCCTGACGGATAAGCGTCATTATTTCAGGTGAGAACTGACACTAAGAAGTCAAATGAGGAGCTGTTGGCTTCGGGCTGTTTGTTGCTTCATGAAAGTGAAATCAGATTAGTTTGATTGTTTCTCTTTTAAAAGTATGATGTCTTATATAAAATCCAGCCAGAGCAGCATCAGGAGCAAGACTTCTGCAAATGTTTAGAGAGAAGGAAGCAGGAAGTTTGACATGAATTAGTTAAAGTGCAAGCTGAACGTAAAGCCTTGAAAACATCCAATTTTGTCTCCCACAGAGACGTTAGTATGAGATAATATTCATTTTTCTCCTCCACCGTGTAATGGCATGTGATGATGATGATGCTGATTAGTTCAGTAATACGGTGACATGTACCACCTCCCTAAACATTATTATTGTTTTAGGGTTTTTTTGCCTTTATTTGACAGGACAGTAGAGAATGAGACAGGACAGTGGGGAGTAGAACAGGGGAAGGACCTGCAGCAAACGGCCATGTGCTGGATTCGAACCCATGACCTCTGCGTCGGGGACTACAGCCCCAGTATGTGGGTCGCCAGCTCCACCAGTTGAGCTACAGCGGCGGCCCCCAGCTAGACATTATTAACCCTATTCAGGACTTCCATGTTTCCATACGTAGAAGGTCTGTCGGGGTCTATTGGACCACAAGAAAGAATATGTGCAAAATATTTGTTGGTATTCATGATAGACATTTATGCTTTATTAAATACATGTTCTGATAAGTATTTTTGGTTCCAAATGCACGACAAATGTCCCTCTTTTTATATTTAAAAATCTCTTCAAAAATTAAAAAACAGTCCCTGTCCCCTACACCAAATGGCGTGGGGTCCAAAAGACCCCACAAGTCATGAATAGGGCTCAGAATACCCCACCGTTGCACTGCTAACACCAGCAGGTAGGACAGTCTCCTCTGCTGCACCACAGAACCGCTCAGGAAAGAACCCAAGTCATTGACCCGGCGAGATGGGATGGAACAAGCTGGATCCACGGAGCAACCCAACAGGACTCAAGGATCCGCTGCCAGCCTCCCAGCGCCAGACGCCACAGGACATCCCCAGAGGTCCGGCGTCTGTAGCCCGAGGGGTCCGAGCCGCTTCGGCAGCACGAGGGGAGCCGACCCAGTATCTGACCAGTGGATTAAATGTTGTGGCGTCCTGATATCGGCGCCTCAGAAAACCTTTAATATAAACACAACTGCATTTTTATCATTTCAAAGGCTTGATTAAAATAATTGGCAATCAGGGAAGCAGATATTTTGAGCTGATTAATGTATGCAGTGGAGATAGATCTAAAGAAATAAATGTTCTGTGTTACCTGTTAGAACCAGGAACAGTCTGTCTGTGCTGCTGCTCTGTTCCAGACAGTCTCCTCCAGCATGTGGGAGACGCTGCCACGTCCTCCCATAGAAGGTTCACAGAGGTGCCGGTACCGGTACCGAGGTGGGCCGATAGAACCCGACGCTTTCTCCCAAACCAGCCAATTATTTTCTCTCTTGTAAAACTTTTGAATACAGTTTAAAAACCAGTCAGACGAAGCTTCACGTTGCTTGTCCGAGTTGGTTTTCCTGTGATATCGGCTCAGTTCTGCCCCTTAGGACCAGAAATTAATCTGCTTCATTGGCAGTAATGATCGTCATCACTTACTTGAAGCACCAGACTGAAGCGAGGAGGCTGTCCTTGAAGATGTTCTCAGGTAAAGGACACGGAGTCATACGGAGAGTTTATCTGACGGAGCTTTTTGTTTGTGGGAGAACCGGCTTTAGGGATCAGGACTATCTGGTAATTTAACTAATGTACTTCTCATTAGTCGCCCCATCTCTGTTTCAGAGCAGCGCCCAGCTGATTCCTTCAATTCCTCCGAGGGAGACTTCAAGACAGTCTGATCCGCTGCAGAGGACCGAGGGCTGGAAGTCGGCCCGTGTTGTCTGGGTTCAATAAAACTAGCACGTAGTTAGATATAAATAAGTTTTAGTTTATTTTTGACATCTGCATTCAGGATCTCAATTAAAAAACATCCCAAAATACATAAAAAGACAAACAGAATTAAAGATCCTTCCAGGCCTGTGCTGTGTAGGAAGGAAGGGAGCCAGAGGAGCAAAACGCTGAGTTTCAAGCCTCGATTCGACTGTTTCTGTGAAAGACTTACCTGAAATTTAGAATGTGTTGTTCGCATTCGGAAAACTTTGACACCAACTGATTTTTGTTGCGACGCCTGACAGCGCGGCGCAGTATTTTAAGACTGTGTAGGTGTCACACTATATGCCGTTGTCACTTTGACTGACTGGAAGACAGCGTATCGGCGTCAGCTGTGCTGTGACACAGCCTTTGTGGTTTCATCACATCATTTCTGGCACCGGAATACGCCGGTGGAGAGCCGAGCTGGGGCTCCTGCCACCGCATCCAGCTTACCGCTCTGTGGCTGTGATGGGATTTACTGATAACGTTAATGCAGTCCAAGAAGCCCTCTGCACAGCAGCCTGTCTCCCACCCCCACCGCTGCCCACCAATGGAAAAAGTGGCCTTGGACTAGAAAATGGAAGCCTGATACACTGAGCCAACGCATTCAGTGTGAAACATTGTGTTTACATTTAAACGGTGCCAATTTACTGCTTAAGAGCAACCATTATCAGTTCCATGGAGGCCAAGATAATTGACTGAGGATTTGATTTTCTCAGTTCAAACATGATTATGGTGTTGCTTAGTGGGTGTCTGCAAATGCTGATTTGTTGCAGGTTGTTGAGGCTGGAATTCAATCAAAGAGGAACTATTGATGAAGCTATTTCCTTTGCTTGGACAAATTTGCTCTTCAGCAGCAATTCTTCGTGTTTCGACGAACAGATATCGGAGAAATAAAACATCAACATAATTAGTGCAAATCAGATACTTCTGATTATGTATTTTTGGGACAAAATATTTTCCTACCGTCCTCTTGTGTGACCTCTCACAGGTTATCCTGAGCACTGAGCTGCAGCATGTGTGATCTGATTATACAATACAAAGAGCATCTGCATCGCTTAATGAAACTGATCCGACAGAAAGAAAGAACTGGGCCAAGGGCAGAGGGCGCTAACAGGAAACCCTCGTCACAGCAGTCAGAACTTTGGAAACTGCTGATATTGACTGAATATTCCCCAGCTCTGAATTATCCTTGTCGCTGTCTGTCATGACACGATGTTGTGCTTTCCTGAAGGAAACCAGCAGCAGCTGACAAGACGTCCCAGGTGGCGTGCCATAAGGACAGAAGCAGGTGGCAGGAGTCTTCCACACTGACATAGAAGAAAGTGCATATTAATCACGGTGGAGGAGTTCAGGCTGACTTTCACACATTTCCAGCGAGACTGAAATCGGTCCTCCTCTCCTCCGCACCCTGCCGTGATATCTTGGCCTCAGTTTGGTGCCAAATAAAACAAAAAAATATTGCTGCTCTGGCTCGGCTGCAAACACACTTTCTTATTAACTCGGCCGTTTGTATTGCTTTAACCGTGGTGGAGCCTCACAGAAGGCAGCTCTAATTTAGGTGGTGGATGGTCTCCACCACAGCCTCCACGACAACACTCACTTGTTTTCCCTCGAAATTGCATTTTTAGTGGAGGAAGTGAATCACCTGCTGTGTTTTCTCCTGCTTATGATAAAGCGATGCAGGCTTACATGTTGGAGGTTTGCAAATCGAATATTTCTTTGTGTGTGCCATGAGCATTATGTGCTGCCGTATAAACGCCCACGCTTATTATCGGATCAGAACAACAGCACTTCAAGTGAACACGGCCGAGGAAGCTGACACAAGGAAGGACCTTGAGAACTGTGGTGCACTTTGGCACTACTTTTTATTGTTTGGATGTGCTGCCTGGTCTCACTAATGGTTATGCTGTTGATGGAAACAGAACAATAAGCTCATCGATTGCAAAATATTTAACTTAGAAACAGCCGATCTGCACTGACTGATCCATCACAGTGTGTTTCCAGGTCTCGTGCATATGTGGCTCCACAGGAAGCTGCACCAGTGACGTCACCGAGTTGCCGTTTTCCTGGAGGCGATGAGACCCAGTCTCATGTTGAGATATGCCAGATTTCTGAATGTGACATTGTCTTTACGGCAAAGTCCTTCTTCTGTGATGCTGTGTGTCGCAGTAAAGAGTGTACTCACCGCGGCCCGGCCGTGTTATCGTAGTGACAGTGGCATTTCAGGGAGTGACTTCTAATCATGTCTAATGTTCCATGTAAGAGTCTACCCTGTC
Organism: Stegastes partitus; assembly: GCF_000690725.1. Lineage (NCBI taxonomy): Eukaryota > Metazoa > Chordata > Actinopteri > Pomacentridae > Stegastes > Stegastes partitus. The sequence goes on along the minus strand of NW_007578017.1, from coordinate 339,140 downwards.
TGTGTCCTCCCTCGTCACCAGTGTGTGTTTGCAGGGCCGGGCTTGACAGTAGCACATTTGGCTTCCCAGTGGACCATGGAACTGCTGCTCAGACTTGGAAGTGCTCAGATGTCTCTTCATAGCCAGGTCTCCTGGTGCATGACCTTATTCCCTGTGACATTTTCAGCCATTAATCTGCAGACGTATAGTGATGGAGCACCTCTCTCGTGCTACATTGTCCTCGTGTCATACCATTTTCTGCGCGGCGCACAGGTCCTGCAACCCCGCGGCGCTGGAGCCGGGATGTGATTTAGCTTTGATTCGATCAGCTGCTGGATGAGGTCTGCTGCAGCGTTATTGACATTATTTTTTATCATATAGACAGAACGGTGCTTAATAACAGGGCAGGCTGATGTGGGCAGAAAGATGTATCTCGATATAAATGAGAAGATCTGCGATAACAATACAAGTGACGCCAGACAAAATACTTCAGAACTGCACAACTTATTGGTGCAAATAAAGAAAAAGAACAGTTTTCTTTTCCATCTAGCAAGCAGCTGTTTTGATGTGCATTAAAGCTCTGATGTACCTAAATCAATAGTGCATACGTTGTGAATTGCTTGCTGATAATTTGTTTAATCAAAAGGCATTTCAAATGGAAACGGGGGGAGGGTGGCGGCGGGCGAATATTCGGATCTCAGAATTGGTATCCGGACAGCACCACAACAACTGAATACTCTGGTATCGGGGTCCAGTCCTACCGAGTCGAGCTCCTCCTCGGTCGCTGCCGTGCTCCTCACTCCGTGTGCATTAGACCAAAACAACAGCGCTGCACGTTTCACTCAGATTTAATCACGATATTTCAGTTTCATATCATCAGTGTTACCGTTCACGGCCCAGCCCTACTTAATAAAGACCAATCGTTCTTTATTTGGGCTCCTGTATTTTGATTTTCTTATTTCGATGCCGTTATTTCCGTTGGTTGACACATAAGACGGCAGGAGAAAGCTGCCACGGCTCTCTCTCCTTTCAAACTCCCGTCTTCCATCTGAGTGGCCTTCACTTGGTTTTCACTCAATGCAACAGGTTGAAGGAGCAGAATGAGTCGTGTGCTGATGGTTTTTTTTATCCCTCTGTGACCAGAGGTGTTCTATTCTCCATCCATCCATTCTCATGGATGCACTGAGGGATTCCCCCCAGGTGTAGCACCAACGCTCACCTGCAGGATGAACTGATGAGACTTTAGTGGCCAAAGGTCGCCGTGACCCTGAAAAGCATCTTTTTGGCCGAACCTCAAGAATTCATCCGTTAGTCACGACGAAATGTCACACAGATGTCCGACAGGATGAAATGATGGAGGGACGACCTTTTAAATATGAAAGGTCAGAAGTCAGCGTGGTGGTGACATCCTAATGCCACACAGCTCAGAAACAAACACTTCCTCTGGGTTCTTCTGGGATCGGCTCTACTGGCTGAACACAGACGAGGAGTCTGGTTCTGTGTTGCTCTCTGTGAGCTTTGACACGACATACATGAATCTAACTGCAGCATGAGCGGTCGGCAAAGGCACAAGTTTCCCCTGAGTTCTGCTTTTCAGGCTACGTACAGGCCCAACGTATCACTGGAAGGTGCTGAGAGCCTCAACATCAAACAGCAACCAAAGATGTGACGGTAAAGCTCAGAGGTTTCTGTTGAAAGCATCCAAATACAGCAATCTATCAGAGATCTACTGGCACCGATAAAGACATATTTAAATTAGAACAACAACACATATCATAGCGTTACTTACAGTCGTCCTCAAATTTATTCCATTAAAGAAAAGACAAAACCCACAACAGTCACAAAAATAACTAGAAACTGAAAAAAGTAGTAATAAATAAAAATGTGATAAATTATAATTTAGTGAAAGAAGATGATTTTGAATTGTGGTTGAAAATAATAATTTTAAAAAAACAACAAAAAAACTCTACCAGACCAATGAGAGGCCTTTGCTGATGAGCAGTGGACCAATGAGAGGCCTTTGCTGATGAGCAGTGGACCAGAATACCTGTCAACAGGTGCACAAGTCTGACTGAGAGTCACAGGATGGCAGTGATTGGCTCAGAGGGTTGTTCAACTAGATAGTAGTTTATGGGTCCATCATGCTTTTTCTTTTTGTTTGTTTGTTTTTTTTTAAACAGCTGTTTCTTTCCCGTCTTTAATAGGAGGGTATGAATAAATCTGAGGACGACTGTCTCATTCCTAGATTTTCTTACTTCACTCTTATGATGGAGCCACACTCCTCAGCTTTACCACACATATGTCCTCCTTAATTTAATGTTTATTTTAATCACAGCTGCCATGTGCTGACATGAGCATGAGCGCCCAAACCCTGCAAAACGCAGCCATCAGGTCTGAATCCAGGCTGCTAAACATCGTCTGCATTATTACAGCTACCTGGGCTTTCTGCTGCAGGCCGTCTGTGTGTGTGTGTGTGTGTGTGTGTGTGTGTGTGTGTGTGTGTGTGATCGTTCACACACTGTCTTCACGCACTTGCTCGCTAAAATGCTGTACTTTGTCGGTATAGCTTAAGATTAGCAGCTCAGTGAACATCAAGGGGGAGAGTGTAGGGTTGGCTGCATTAATCCTGCTGCTGATAACCTGTAAACACGTAAACAAAAATAGCAGGCAGGAAGTAGCGTTAACGTCACACACACACACACACACACACACACACACACGGCCCTTCATATTACTGTGTAAACGTTGCCTTACTGTTCTTTCATACGTCTGTCCTGCTTGTTTTTGTTGTTTCGTTGCTGCTTTTTCCCTAATTTTCAAAACACCATTACGGCTGCATTTAGTCCATAAACTTATAGAAACATGAGCAGCATTACGGCCAAACGCTTTATGTAAATAAACCAGTAGAGGCTCCAGCAGGATGCAGGATTTAGGAGGAGACGTTGGTTTAAAGCAGCGACGTCTGTTTGTCCAGCGTTCACGTGATTGTTTAGTTTTTATTCTTTGAGACACATTAATATTTATCTTTCTGTTTTGTTGTTGTGAAAGAGGTTTTTGTCAGTGGGTAATTTTCACATAATACAGTCGTGACTCGATAGTCCGACTCTTACCAACCCGATAGCCGTGCAGTCCGACACAAAAGAAGGTTTTACATTTAGTGTCGGAGTCACTGTTGGATATTTTAGTTGTGTTTCCACAGCGGTAGAGAATATATACATGATGAAAACATGAATTCAGTAAAATGTTAATTCATTTACATCATTTTATATTATTATATTTATATTTGCATCTTGTATTTTTGTCTTTTTTTCTGTATTTGCACCGACCCACCAGAACTAATACCGCCTATTGTGTAACCTAAACCTGGTAATAAACGTGTTTCTGATTTATAAAGAAAATAGTAAGAATAAAACAAACAATTAAAGGGAAAGTCAGATATTTTAAAGATTATTATTATTATGACTGTATTAATAGTGTTTTACTAAAAAGGTGTAAAACTGTTAACATTTAGAATAACCAGATAACTGATGGTTTATTTCTTGGCTGACTGTTCCCCATGTCGACCCAACACACACACTAGAACAGTTCTGTGTGGATCGGGTCAGACCGCTTTGTACCAACACCAGAACGGACGGCGAGCCGACTGGTAGGAGACGCAGCGCTCACGGAGTTTGACACAAAGTGTTTTGGATCAGTACAACTGACTCTACCTTTAATATTTAATAGACTCTTGCATGCGTTCAAAGCTGTAAATAATAGAAATAAAAAAAAAAGCTTACATTTCAATCGTATGATCAAAAACAAAATCAACGTGTCATCGTCACCCCGTTTCCTTTTATATGTAATTTTCCTGCAGTCTGCCCGTAAAACGCTTCCTGCTGGACTTCATACCTCATCGCTGAGTGCTTTTCAAAAGAGATAAGTTATTTTGTGAATATTTATGAGCTGACTTTGACAATAGCGTCACTTCAGAGTTGTCAAAAATGTCATCCTCGTACAAGGACTGTAATTTTCACATCAGTGACGACTTCTGAATGCCTTTGCGGCAGAACATCTTAACGGAGCGTCGAATAATTATCCTGACAGCTGTGCTACTTTCCTTCCTGCTGACCGAACTGCAGCTGGATTACACATTCACAGCTCTCATTTCTAATTGTTTCTGCGAGGTTCTGGTGCGGCCCGAGCTCGCCCAGAGGACCGGTGCCGTCGCTCGCAGGAGAAAAGCAACAACAGGGATAAGCAGCCGGTTTAAGCTGTCAGGTGAAAGGTTAGGCCTGTCGTTAAAACAGAACAAAGCTGACGTGTGCTCACATCTGTCCCTCCATCCTGAGCAGTAATAAGGTTTATAGATCTGCTGACAGACGGTCCAGGCGGTCGTTACGCGCCGCTTCTCTCTCGTCACAGTCGCAGGAAATTGCATTAATGTGTGCGTTCTGTTCGGTGGCCATCGTGGTCGCAGGTTGCAGCAAAACCTTGCATTTCCTTATAATGTGTGTTTTCCTTAAGTTGTGGAGTCGCTGCTGCCAGAGGAAGACTTCAGTTGCAAACATCAAAGCTGTGGCTTTGCATGGAACATTTATTTAGTGACGGCAGCTGTTGCTTCAGTCTCTAATAACGCTTTGGCACCCAACAGTCTGGCAGCAGATTCCTCCTCCCGAAAAGACGAAACATCCAACCGCGCTATAGCAATGCTTTCTCTGTTGTCTGTTTTATTTTTTTAAAGCTTTATTGGAAAAAAAACCCAAAACACGATGTCTACAGCTGGAGGAAGTGTTCTCAGTGACTGGATCCCGCCCTGAGCTCCACGGACATCAGCGACAACCTTAAACTTGCTTTTGACTACTTTTGTGTCGCAGACATGGAAGAAAAAAACAGAATTTGGATTCCGGTGGCGCTCCGTCTTGACCCGACATGTGGGCTGAAGCCTCCATCTTTTTTCTTTTTTTTCCTCGGTGTGGGTATTGACAGGTGGGCCGGAGAGAAAAGCCAGAGTATTACACCCCCAGCTGTTCCAATTTCTCATCTCTGCTTCTGAATTGATGCCGCCGCTCTGTAAGCTTGAAGCTGAATTAATAATGAAGAAAGTCAATAGGTCTCTGGATCCTATTCTCACAGGTATCACCTTCAGGTGACTTTGCTCAGGTATTCGGTGGGAGGGGGTGGAGGGGGGGTCCTACAGATTTACTGCTAGAGTCAGAATCGTCCCATGACTGTGTGGAAAATGTTTGTGGCTGTTTCATCACGTCTGAGCTGTTATGTTTCTGTGTTGGACTGTTTTTGGAGCTCTCGTCCAGCAGCGAGGCGCCTCTTTGAAGAAACGAGCTCTCAGGCTGCGTTTCCGTTGTTTTAATCGTCCGGCCTGTTCTGCCGTAGCTTCAGTGCTCGGAAATGAGATTGTTGTGTGTCTGTTCGCTTTCGTGCAAACTAATAAAATATGCATCAGCTGGATGCTATTTGGAGCCGCGCCGATCGATACATGTGCCTGTTTTTATGAAAATTCTCCGAAGACGAGGCTTGTCAATCTGTCAGAGATCATTAGCGAGGCTGGTGATGTGATAGATTGTGTCTCTGATGGGAAAGAGAATCAGGTAGGCCTGACATTAACATCCCATCGCCGGTTTTCCATCTGTCTCGTTGCTACCAATTCACTGCTGCTGAAACACAGATTTCTAGTGAAGACAACTCGGACTGTTTTTCCATCTTCTGATGAAGCAGCCGCTCTGTTTCCTCTCCGTACGTATCACAGCCATGCATGCTGTGATTACATTTCAGGCGGTTCCTCGGACGCTCACCAGCGATTCACCACCAAGACTTGGTGGAATTAGGATGATTTATTGGAGGTCACATCTGTTTACCCTCCAACTTACTTTCATTGGCCAAGTCAACTCATTTTTCTTTTTCATTTCCAGCAAAGGTCCTCTCCTTCAGCGTGACCCAGAGCTTCTCTTAACCTTATAAATTGTTTTTCTTGCCAAACCTGACATTTCCATGTAACCAGCAGGTGGAAATGTCACGTTGAATTTGTGCTTCTGTTTGTGAGCTCTGTTTTATTTTTATTTTTTCCCTCAAAGTGTGATCCATGTTTGCTGAACGCGATGCTAACTTGAGGCCCGGTATTCTCCTGCTGCTGTGACTAAAGCTGCCCCGGGTCTGCACATGCTGTGGTCCGGAAAGATCAGGGAGGAAAATAGAATAATTGTTGGTCTCTTAAACCCAAACGGTCAGCGCCGGATGGACAGTTAGCTGAGCGTTTGGGTCGGAGCTTTATCTTCTTATTCACCACAAAACTGTCGTCATGTCTCTGACCTCACAGTTTATGATTAAATTAAACATTTTACTGATTAATCACTCTGTCATGCATCTGTTTTACTGAATGCAGCTTCATCTCTAGCAGTGACTTCTGCAGGCTCAGAGGATTGTAGCTGGATGTTTAATCTGTGTGCAGAACTGAGATGTTTTGAGGGTCACGTGACACAATCTGTTTTATGAATTTCATCATCCATTCGTCTCCTGTCCAACCGTTGCGGTGCGCGGTAAGCACACGTGTTCCTGCTGTGGTTCGATACGCCGCTACGAGGAGTCCTGGTGGTTCTCATCAGGTGTAGACGCAGGACTGCACGTTAATGTACGGTGGCCCACGGGGGCAAACGACGTACACAAACGAGCTGCAGAGACATGAATGTGCTGCAAAAAGGGAAACGCTGCACATCCAGTCACGGTTTTAAGTCTTTATGTTTCCAGTCACTGTGGTTATTTGGGTGCTGACGTGGTGTCTCACTGCCTGTGTTCTCTCTGTTATTTCTGTTCATCCACGGAGACCAGAGAAACCTTTTCATGCAGCTGTTCCATCAACCAACCTTCCTTGTCTCACTCGCTGTTGTCTGCCTCTCAGGTGACCAGCTCACTACTGCCCCTAGAGGCCTGGAGCACCTCCGCTGTGTGACTGGATGTGCAGCGTTTTCTTTGTGCATTTGTTTTCATTTTTGCAGCTCATTTCCGTGTTTACAGCATTTATATTTTTTTCCAGCGCGTTTCCGTGTTTATGCAACACATTCGTGTCTCTGCAGCTCGTTTGTGTCCATAATGATGTTTTTACCGGTGCAAGGACAAGCAGATGTAATTTATTTTCCTGACTGACCTGAAACTTGTGTAGGTCCAGAAACTACAGCAGAGATGGTCTGGAAAGCTCCGAGCCTTGACCGTTTGACTGCTGCATCATCTGACAGCGTCGAACATGAACGCTCTGAAGAAGCATTTTATTTCACTAAACCTTACAATCTGTGCAGCCATTTTTTCAACCTGACATGTAATAATTGAGCCACACTGACGCTCACTGATTATATTTAGTCATTTCTCAGTGCCCCTCCTGCCCCCTCAGCGGTGTGCAGATAACGGATGGATGGATGTGATGTTGTCTCAGGCTTCATGCAACCCTTTTTTAAATTCCCAAACACGTGTCTGTAACCCGTTAAACGGTGCCGCTGCCTCCCAGCCGGGCCAGCCTTGTAAAACAGATTCTTAATCTCAGTGAGACGTGTCCAGGTTAAATAAAGGTTGGGGAAAAAGGGAAAAAAAAAGAGAAAGAATTGATGTCATGGATCTTTTTTTGGGTCATTTGATTTAAAACCAAGCGTCGCGATGTGAGAATTCATAACAAGGAGCGAGCGGGGTGACGTGTCAGGAGGAATTATTTTAGATTCTCTCTGATTTATTAATTTTTTGAGGTCACATATTAAAAACAAAAAAAGCAAACCATGCAGTTGGTGGCGGGTCCTGGCAGCGGGCCTGAACCCAGTGTGATGACTGAAGCCCGTTTCTGTTTTTTTGCTTGTGCCCTCGTGTCTTTGCCTGTGAGGGAATTTTAATTTTGCATGCAGCAGAGTAAAAGGCTGCCGTTAGTGCTGACACACTGCGCTCGGATTCTGCTCCAGTGTTGTGGCAGATTTGAATTTGGATTTAAACCGTGGACGTGTCACGGTGATTTAGCTCCGTGTTCTTCCTTTTAAACCAAATCCGATGGACACATTCACACACTGTCCAATTAAACCGCGCTCTTCCGCTCTCCGCCGCCGAGCCTCCCCGTCGCAGCACATTTTTGGCGTTTGGTTTTACGGTGCGGGAGTATTTTGTCTGTATTTTATACGGCACAAAACTGAACATAATCTTAATAGCGGCGCTGCGTTCCACTGTACCTGTACACTGGGGGATAGCGAGCGTGTGAAGGATTCATCGCGGGACGCGGCGGCGTAAAGACTGAAACCAGATGGCTTTGTGTCTGGCATATAAATGACCCGAGTGCAGCGGCGGCGCATCATTTCGTATGCACACATACAACAGAGAACATGTGGGCGAGTTGTTCTGAGAGTTTTGTCAGTTTCAGTGAAGAAGGAATTTCGCTGTTGGAATGTGAGTTGTGTCCTGAAACTAGGCCATCGACGGCAGGCAGAGGAAAGAGCAATTATTTCTCAGATTGGTGGTCTGAGCAGAGAAGACAGAGAAGAAGGGACGTTGTTAGTCTGTTCTGCTGGAAAGAGAAACCAATCCTACAACAACCAGAATGCTCTGCAGTCTGAGGCCTGTGATGAGCAGACAGCAAGCAGCCAATCAGGTCCAGTTTTAAATTAACGAGGTCACCGTTTGAGTGTCAGGAAATCATCTCGAGCTGCTTTGTGACCACTTCATGTTTCTCCTCTTTCATCTGCATGAAGCTTTTCTTTGGTTGTTCTTCTGACTCGCAGTAACTCTGATTGTTTTGGGTGAACAGATCCAACGATGCGTCTTTTACCAGCCGCTGCTTGTGTTTATCAGCAGCAGCAGGAACTCCTGAGTTTCACCTCGTTTCTGTCGTTCAGCGATGAGGCTGCGCTCCTTCGTTAGTTTCTGCCGCGATGTGCTTTTGTTTTGAAGACCTTGATTAGCTCTTAATTGTCACACACGGTGTTCATGCTTGTTATCTAATTTAATCTTTTATATCGTATAAAGTTGTTTACAAAGTTTATACAAAGG
>NW_007578017.1:308768-329250 GCF_000690725.1 Stegastes partitus | reverse complement strand
GGTGGGACGAGGTGGGACGGAGTGGGACGAGGTGGGACGGGGTGTGGGGGGCAGGCTGATTATCATCCTGCAAAACTCTTCCTCGTTACTGGTCGTGCACCGTTAATTGGTGAGGACAGATAACGGCGATGATTTTCTGGGAATATCGAGCGCTACCAAAGTCCTTTATATGACACTGTGTTTGACATAAATGGGACTAACTGGTGTTTCATTTGCACCGGAGCAGAACTTTCCAAAAATCCAAATGTGCTTCAGTTGCATAAAACACATCCGTCGTTAAAACAGGTTTCATCGCAGCGATTTGATGAGATGACATGAGATATCGGACTCCTGCGACCTTGGACGTCCATTGTAGGTAATCAAATTAAATCGTTTTGCTATTCACTGATCAATTAAAGCAAAGCCCGCGGTCCAGTCCGACGGCGGCGGAGCGGGCGCTGTGATTGAATTTATAACTTTAGATGTAATTTCTTTTCAGTTGCAGTTTTCATTTAAGGCTTTTATAATTGAAAAGGATAATACAGTGATGATTCAGTCTTCTTTTGAGCAGCAAACTTCTTATGACTGCTCAACTGAGATTTCCTACAAAGGCGTAAAGAATAGAACACAATGTTCCGCTAAAGTGGAGAAAATTGCTTTAAATGTGGCTCAGCTGACACGGGGTACTAACTTACTGATTAGAGCGGGAGAATGAGAGAGCGAGGCGTCGCTACGCTTCACTTTAAATGACTAAGGAGCCTCGGCCGACCTGCTGCTGGAGACCAAGCAAACGAGTAACGTCTACAAAGGCGGCGGGTGTGATCTGTAATTACCAAACTGGGGTAATTTAATGAGGTAGCGCCACTTCTTTGAGTCCCGCTATCTGACAAAGCATAAAGAGTTGCGCAGAACTTTTAAAGATTGCGACGGCGGCGGGGTTTCTCTAAGTGGCGTCGAGCTTCAAAAACACTAAATAGCCCAGAGCCACCAGGAAGAGTCATCTGGTGCGAACGGCGGCGGAGTTTAGACGCTTGTTTTAGGAGCCGCGAGCTGATTTCCTGTGAGATTAACTGATCATTAAGCTGTGGGCGTCTCCTGAAGTCCGATTCAGACAGACTGCAGAACGCTGGCGCTACCTGAGCGAGCTCACGGTTTCTACCTGCTTTGAGTTTTTGGTGCCCTACGAGAAGGTTTTAGAAGGAAACCAGCACCAGTGATTAAATAATAATAATAATAATAACCAGCTTTGATCATTTTAATTCAACCAAGAACTGTTTTTTTTTCTCCATTAAATGGTCAGAAATAACAGAAACAGAAGAGCTTTCTGTCTAATCAGGTAACATGGCCTCCACTGGTTGTGCACCAGTCATGCTTACTGTCATGTCCAGTCGCCCCCCAGAGGCCCATCGTGCTCCTGAGAAGCTCTGCAGCTCAGATTGACTTTTGATTGAGTGAAACTGCTGCGACATCATCTGACGTGATGTGATCTGTGCCCTCACACAGCTTCCATAAAACACTGTCTGGGCCTGTATTCCTGATTTCATTTATTAAACACTGGCCAGAAAAAATATTAATAATAATTGGAAGAAAATTTGCATAAAAAAAAAATGACATTCAGCATCTCACTCATGCATTCTTTTTTGTTTGCATTTGGGATTTTTTTTGCATTTCTGTGTACCGGTACCGAGCAGCGCGTAGCTGCAGGTGCATTAGTCATGGAGACGTCTGGAGTCCATCCCACGGATTTATCAAGGACGAGGAGGAAGAGGGGTGAGTGATTGGCAGGCCGAGTGACAATTAAACTGTAGCTGTGAAGCAAAAGCGCGGATTTGGATCATGAGATGTCCGCTAATGTCCCCGTGTGTGTCAGTACCTCCAGGCTTAAATGGACCAGACTGCAGCAGGCAATTACACTATCGCCGCCGCTCCGTGTCTGCTGTACTTTACTGCTATCTTTTAATTGGAGGAGCGGAAGGGGGGGTCATTTTATACCGAGGATGAAGAAGATGTGCTTCACCTGCCGTCAGCCTGCTAAGAATAGCGCGGAGCAGAATAAGCACCTCTGTAATGTGGCTTCACCTGGAGGCCACGGCTTTAATAGTCAGGGATCGCTCTCCATCGAGGTTACTTCATTTCTGAGGCGTGATGCTTCCTTTGTGCTGCCGCTGCACAACGGGGACGTTTCTCACCTCATGGTGCTGTATTTAAAAATCTGCCCTCCAACTTGTGGAGGAGGCGCATAATGACATCAGGTGACCAGCCACCAGGTTTTTAATCAACAAAGGACACATGAACAGCCGAAGTGATAAACTCTGTGATCGGGTGACACACGGAGACGTGTTTGTCTTTTAGGAGGAACATTCCAGGGAATTAACTGCAAATCATATTCAATTTGATCGCGCTACCAAATGACATGGTAAATTATGCATGACTTTTTAATTGGCTGCTGGGTAGCGGCTCTGAGCTTCCTTCTGAGGATGTGTGACGTGAAAGGTGAGGTCACGATGCGTCCTGCAGAGGCAGCGCTGGACGCTTTCCAGAGGTCACGTAGCTGAACAGGAGGAGCCGTCTACCTGCTGTGCTGCACCTCCGCCTGTCTCACCTGCCTCACCCCTCCACCTGTCTCACCCCTGCACCGCCTCTTGATAGCACTCAGTTTACCTTGGGGCCACCCAGAGGGGCATTTACGGCATGCAGCTCTGATTCTCCGTCTGTATAAATAGTCTTAATTTAGTCGCCCTCTCTTCAGTGCAGGTGTAGCAGGAAGGACGTCCTTTTGACTTTAATCTGTGATTCTGCAAATCCTTAAAATAAAAAAGCCAAACTCGCTCTGACTAGCTGTTGGCATCGTCGTACCTACATTCATGTCCAGAAAAGAGGAACTACATGTGAAGATGGAGGTGATTTAAAAGTTTAAAAAGGTTGTCTAGAAAACTTAAAAAACACAAAAACGGACTCTAATCGGTGAAGAAATGTCACATAAACATTCAGGAGATGGTTTTATGTTTGCTGTACAGCGTGGGAGCAGATCAAGGTAGCAGAGAGGTTTTATTTAACTTAACCTTTAAGTACAAACTAGTTTTGTATCGTTGAAGTTTAAAAGTTTATAAAAGAAAAAAAGAAAAACAGCCTCCAGGTAAAAAAACAAAAAGCCTGTCAATCATAAAAAGCAAAGCTTGCTGACATTTGCGACGTCCGTTCACCTGGTTAGCTCCCTTTTAGAAATCTGTTCTGTCCAACATGCAACAGCCTAAAACATCCGTGTGTTTGAGGACGAGACCCCAGAACTCCAGAAATTTAAATTAGAGAAACCCAGCGCTACTTTTTCATTAGCTAAGTAAGCTGAGAGTGCACGCTTATCTAAAGACGCTCCCAAAATCTGCAAGCGAGAGGCGATATTTGAAATTAGCAGTGCAGTGGAAGGCCGTCCTGTTGCTCACAATCACAGCTAATTGAGTTGTATGGGAACAAGAGCTGTTTCTTTAGATAAGGCTAAAGTAAATTAGCTCGTGTCTGGTGAGCTCAGGTAGAGAGCGTAGTTGGAGTTGACGGCACATGACTCATCGATGGGACGGATGCAGAATTACAGAGAACTGAAATTTAGACGTAGTTTGTTGCTGATTGCTGATTAGACCCACATGCACAGAAATAAAACCCAGTTAATATCTAATCTGTGTAGTGGGGGGAACTTAGTGAACAGTTCAGCTGCTGTTAAGAACATTTTTAAATAAACTTAACCTTCTCGTGAATCTTAGGATGTTTTTTTTTTTGGTTGTAGAATCACTTGTCACAGTCAAATAATATAATATAGAATACATTCTGCCCTGTGGGAGGTGTGTGAATGTTTTGATCACGTTTGACATGAACACCGATCAGCCACAACATTAAAACCACCCACCTGCTGTTGTGTGAGCTCCCCTCGTGTTGCTCTCAGCCGTCAGGGCATCGACGGACCTCTGTGGGAGTCGGACCTCTGTGGGCGTCGGACCTCTGTGGGCGTCGGACCTCTGTGGGTGTCGGGCCTCTGTGGGCGTCCCGCGGTGTCTGACTCTGGGATGTCGGCATCCTTCGGCTCCGGTGGGGTTGCAGCGTGGAGCCTCAGCTCGTCTGACGGCTGGTCGATGGGGCTGTGATCTGGGGAGTTTGGAGGACGGGTCGACACCTCGGGCTCTCTGTCATACTGTTCCAGAGCAGGTTCTCCACCGGGGCGGGGTGCATTGTTCAGCCGCTAGTCATGGGCTCGGCATCGATGTTTCGGTGGGTGGTACGTGTCAAAGCAGCATCCACGTGATGGGACCAAGGTCTCCCAGCTGAGCACTGCTTCGTGGATCAACACTTCATCTGTGGGTGGTTTTAATGTTGTGGCTCAGAGTCTGAGCAGCGCCTCGGGCACCAATTGACTTAACTGACCCGCGATGAAATTGTGAAAGGCAAAGTGCTTTTATGGGAAAACTCCAAAATGCTCTTTTCTTCCTTAACATCTTTCTGGAATGTCTTCGAAGGCGGCCATTAGTTAGATGATGTTCAGCTTTGTTTCCTGCACCGTGCTGCAGAGCAGTCACATAAAATATAAAAGACGAACAAAGACTCATTGTGTTCCAGCATCAGTTATCTTCCAGAGCTTCACCTCCAGCCCAGTCTTCCTGTTTCATCGTAACGGCGAAGCCACTTGTGCACTTTTACACTTGCAGAGAATATTTTTTTCTGCAGCGTTTTATAAATAGTCGAGCCGACTGAAAGCTTTTCCTTCAGTGTTCATAAATAACAAAACAAAGAAAGAACAAAACAGATTGACGTGTCTTAGAAACAGAGCTTCTTTGGCTGGCGTGTGTCCTCAAGCAGCAGGATCAGAAAGTCTCAGAGTGGTGGTGGCTGAAGTGGCCTTCATCAGTGTGACTACGGTGAGAGGACACATATCAGGAATCTGTCCATAAACACCATTACTTTTACACAACAGCCTGATATTTACCGTATCTTCCTGCTCTATTAATCACCGTACGGCTGAGTTTTCTATGCACACGCAGAAACACGTCAAGTGTAAAATCAATGGCGGAGACTTGTGTGTTTATTTGTTGTTGTCGCTGCTTTTTTCAAACGCGTCGCATGTTGTAGCTGCGAAGGTCACGGACGCGTCTGAATGAATTGCGTGTGCGACAAAGTGCTGCTCGTGTGTTGTTTCCAGGATGATGACACAGAAGCAGAGCGCCGAGCCAAACGCTGGCTGCTGGGATGAAAGCGCTGTCCGTGGTGCTGGAGCACAGGACCTTGGTTGCTTTACACAAGCAGAGAGGGATTTGAAGTACTCTGTGGAGGCTCCTTTCTGGGTTTTTTCCGCTCTGATTTTTTTTTCTTCATCTACAAATACAAAAAAAACACAACAACAAAAACCCTCTCAGTGATTTTCTACACACACAAAAACGTATACAATTAGAAAATCTGTATCGATAAATCAAATGCGGGACCAAACCCTCACCCTGCAGCTACAGGATTATCTTCTCTATCGCGTCCTTCCACAGATTCCCGTCGGTTCAGCCGTCTTTCATCCTGAAGTTACGCCTTTGAACCTCTTTTCTGTCGACTCTCACTTTGCCGAGTCTGCTGAAAGCCAACACATGGCCTGCACGCCGCGCCAACTGCTGCATAAACGGTGGACATGATGAAGGATGTGGTGCCAAGGTATAACTGTTGCTACCTCCCCACCTGCTCGTGACATAGGTTCCCCCCCCTCTCTCTCCTCTGAAGCAATGCATGATGGGAAAAGCCATCTGATGATTTTGGAAGAGTTTCCACTGCAGCCATTTGGGGCGACAAACTCTGAAGGTACAAAACACAAAGTCTGCTAATGGCGCAGACGTAGAGTTTCATCTGAGACTGGTTTGTTTCTGGCCGTGGGTCAGAGCGGCTGTCAGAGAGTCCACTCCGTCGCTGTGCTGTTTGTCCATCACTCTTCTGAAAACGACAGCACGTCCTCACGACTCTGATTTATTTCCACCTGCCAAGTTTCGTTACGGACTTAAAAGCATTTCCTTGGATTTCATTCAGTCTTTACACGTTGGTGAGACGGCCGCTGTGTAAAATATGTGGGTTTTTTATGATTATTCAGATATATCAGCGGATAATGGTGTGAAATGGTTCCCGTGGCCGCGCTGTTTGGCTGCTATTATCTTCGACAAAAAAGATTGAAAGCAGCAAACATAAAGATTGCACAGCAGCAGCTGTGGAGACGAGCTGCTATCAGATTGTTGGGAAGGTGCTTGTTTGTGTCTGTGCTGAGCAGTGATTAATGCTGACGCACAGAGGGAGGCCAGGATGAAACGTTTACGCCCAAAGCAGCCCCTGAGACCCAGCTACCCTGCAGCCACGCCCGCCGGCACCGATACACCCAGAGGACTCGCTGAGAGGTGTGACGACTTTATTCTCTGTAGACGCTGCTGCTGCTGCACCGTTGGTCTTCCTTCAGAGGAAATGATCCAGGAGGGTGACGGAAACATACTTTTTCAATGAACAGCTCTGTCTGCACGTTAGTCACCAGAACCAGTGAGACCGTGCATAAGGAAGCACGTTTCTACACGACTGCCTGATCCAAAGCGTCACCGCGCTCACGCCGGAGCCACTGAGTTCATGAACAGCAGCTTCTTTCAATATTTTTACTGAGTTTTTTTTGTAAAGCTGAATAACTGCTCAGCAGAATGCTTCCCAGAGTGGCTGTCTTCTGAGTCATACAGCCGTCGTTTGTCTTCTGTGTAGAAGAGCATCTCCATGAGAAGCTGTATGTTGACGGCGACAGCGTTTTCGTCCTTCCAGCACATTAAACTGGCAAAGAAATCACTGATACTACTGTACATTAAAGTGCCAAGCCCCAGCTCTCCTCTGAGCAGGTTCTGCATCAACACTGAGAGGACTGTGTGGGAGATACCAGCCTTTCATCACATCGTCTGGCAGCAAGTGGGCATTTGGCTTCTACATGCTTCCTGGTACCTGCGTGTGTTTTGTTCAGCTCGTGCACAAAGAGCTTCACATGTGGCTCCGAGCTGAGCGGGAGACGACTGCTGCCAAGTTTGAGGTGAAGTTTTCTATCAAAGTGAGGAGCAAAGAGGGCGACTGTGAGAGAACGTGATAATAATGAGGCTAAAAACAAGAAAAATGAATCAAAGCTTTGCCAAAATTTGCAGTTGAGTTAAAAAAAGAGAAAGCAGGTGTGCACAGAGAAGCAGACAGGAGTGCTGGAGCTGTGTGGATGTGGAGGGAAATCATTTGCATGGTGAAGAAAACCCTTTTCTTCTTTTACCGCCAGGATGTGCCAAGAATATATGACGTAACCTCAGAAGATTTCCACAAGATGCAACCCGCCGCTGAGCCTAAACGCCAGTTTGCAGCTCACAGAACAGCACATGAGCAAACTGGAGGAGTTCTGGAACAAAGTTCGATGAACTGATGAAACAAAGCTCAATTCCTGTCAAAATAATAGAAAGTAGATTCAAAGCACCGCCTCATCCGTCAGACGAGGTGGCGCTCTCCTTACAGCTTCGGATGGAGGTGGAGCGCCGGTGTTTATCGATGGAGGTGGAGCGCTGGTGTTTATCGATGGAGGTGGAGCGCTGGTGTTTATCGATGCCGGCGCTGACAGAAATCACATGATGAGAGCTGAGCGATCTGTGAGGCCGGATTCAGCCAAACTGTTCAGTCAACAGCATTTCAGCAGCATCTCATCATCCAGCAGTTCGCTCAGCGGTTTTCCTAAACAGATGTTCAAAGTAACTAAAAAGTTTTTCAGTTGCTGATCTCGGTCCGACTGGGCTGCACGGGGACCAGACAACCAGCTGAGTGTGTAGGAGCATCACCAGGAGATCTACGGTGCAGCTTTCTTCTGTCCTGGCAGAAACCGACTCAGACTGAAGCTGAGACCTTCACTCATCGTTTTACTTCTAACAGAGCAGAACCCAAAGAACAAAGACAACATGTGTAGCTCATGACCAGGATGGTCCAAAAACCAGAGGGTACCTCTTTTTTTGTCATTTTCCTCCAAAGAACCCTGGGCAGGGATTGATTGCTGCTCTGCTGGTTCCTGGGACCTGCTGGGCTGCAAATGCCTTCAGATGTGGGGTGCATTTTTAATGTGTCGATGGAGACCTGAGGCAGAATTACTATGAGCTAAATTACAGGCACATTACTCTGATAGTGGGAAAAAAGCGCTTTCAAGCCTTTTAGGTGCAGCTCTTGACGTTTGGTACGGCTCATTGGTGGTTCCCTAAATGGCACATGTTGCCTGATGGATGCGGATCGCACACTCTGTTTGCTTTTATGCTCCAGTTTGACGTACGTGATAGATTCCATCTTCACTGCTGGCAAAAGAGGCTCATTTTTCTCCCGCAGACTGTTTCCAGCGTTGCATGACCTATTATAATCTTAACTTAGCGCAATAAAGCTGGTTTAAGAACTTTTCCTTTAATGAGGCTCAGGAAGGTGACATTGAGTTTCATTAAAGGAAAACAATGTGGATTGGATTTCTGAGAGCGTTTTTTTTCTTTGCATTGAGAAACAACTTGCCTGGTTCTGCTCACCAGGAGGTGAAGCTGTAAAGCGCTGCTGGTTGAGCTGAACCGGACCTCCGTTCTGCCCACAGTCGGTCCTACACGTGGGCTGATCTCGTGGCGGAGAGCTGGATGTTTTTTGTTGGGTTTATTTTGCGATGCTTTGCTGAGCGCTGTCATGCACCACAGCTGGACGTCCCCACATCTGTAGAGGACGGAACCAGAAAATAAACCCACCTGAATAGCAACACGGCTCCCCATTACTGTCAGAGGAACGCATCCCATTATACGACTCTCCAAGTTCAGGACGGTGCACTCCTCACAGGCTGAAGCACCGCTTATCCAAACACAACCAAACAGCGATGTGCAACATGTCAGAGATAAGTCTAATCATCAGGAACAAGTACACAGAAAACAAAAAGAACAGAGTGTTTACAGATGCTCTCCTCATTATTCCCATGTCGCTCCCCTTTTTTTTTTTTGGGTTCTCATAAGCTTAACTGACCTTCAGGTGATGCTAATCATCTGCAGCTAATTACTGGTCTACCTGAGTAAACAATGTGCTTTTTCCATACTGCAATCCAAACATTAATCATCACACACAAGTGAGGAGTCGTAATGAGTTAGATAACAATAATTAAAGTTTGAAGTGTGGACTGCTGGCTGCACCAGAGAGGACACTCTCAGCATCGCTAATTATCTGAGGGTGCAATTTTCTAAACAGACACGAGTACGTTGAGCTTTCAGCGTGACTCCACACTGGGTTTTTTTAAAGGAACTTCACTGGAGATGTAATCTCCATAAAGCTGAGGGGAGCCGCAGATTCAGGTGATAAGTCCCCGTAAGTGCATCGCGTTCACGCTATCATCCGCTGATACGTTTCATTATGAAAATACCGATTGCTTTTCTCTTAATTTGCATTTATATTGACAAGTACAAAAGATGTAGCCGCTTAATAAGGTTAATGACGAGTCTAATTAATAAGATTAATATTTTCTTTCTCAGTAAGAAACGACACCGGAACCTGAGAAAGATGGTTTTATGTTATATGTGCTGAGGTTTTAAAATAATAGTTCATTTGTTCAGCTCAAAGTTTTCTTTTCTCCCCTGGACTCATAATTAGGTGTTTCTCTCTCTGCCTACATGTTCACTTTGGTAACTGCTGCTAGAACCAACACATTTTATTTTTCAAATTAGTCAAAAACAAATCATTTCTTTTTCTTTCTGGGCTGTTTTTATGTCGCTATTTCTGGTGGGCTGTGAAGAAGGACGACTCCTCCACCAAAGCTCAAATTCCTCCATCCAATTAAAAGCAGGCAGGAGTGAGCACGCCGTGATTATTTAAATGGCAGGAAACAAAAAAAGAAAAGTAAAGAAAAAGAAGAGCGGCGCTTCACAAGTCTGGCACCAGGCCTGTGATTTAGACGGTTTGTAATTTTTTACCAGCTAAAAGCGAACCTGTTTGTGTTTTTAGGATCCTCGATGGCTGCGACGCTTCGTTTTCAGTCGTCTGCTGTTAGAAAACATTCAGCTGCTGTTGAACAGAACCGGGCCGTGGAGGAGACCGGACTCCTGTTTTCCTGCAGCTTTCAATCACAACCTGAAACTATTTTAATAAACTGTTGTCTAGACGTTGCCATGGATACGACAGATATCAGAATCAGATCCTTTTTTTTTTCTCCTCATCCCCAATGTTATGTTGACACTTTAGAATAAAGCTCCACCAGTGGATCTGTTTCCACATCAGAAGACAGCATAACTTTTGCCAAGTGGCCAAGTGGTCCAGATGGAGAGGCATCACCAGATGGTGGCGGCTAGTGGAGAGGAACGGGCAGCCTATGTGTCACAGACGAGGAGGGAGTCGCTCACTGATTCTACTTTATTTTTATTTTGCTCCTGCAGAGGTTGAACCGGAGAGCGGCGGCAGAATCTCTACAGAGCAGCATGACTGACATTTAAAGAAGAGTTTGGTCAGTTGTCGGTTTAGGCAAGAAGTCTGTCGTTTCATTTGAGCGATTAGCTTCAAGGGCCCTGGTAGGTCAGAGAATAGCAGCCAGATGCTCCAGATGTTCGGTGACAGATGGGAGGTGACGCATGATCCCAAAAAGAGGCATCGAAGAACTGGGTTGTTCTATTGTAGCTCTGCTGCTGTTTGGCTGATTCGTGTGGTTGTGGAGACGTGAGTCAGTGTGTTTAGGTTCTTGAGGGACATCTGAAGCTCACGGAGAGCCGAGCCGAGTGCATCAACATGCCATGTGGAGTTTTTGGTTGTCGTGTGTTATTAGGTGGGCTCTCTGTGGGGCAGCTTCAGCGCCGACACGTCACTTGATTAGAACCATTCATCACGTCGGTGTGGAGTGGACGGCCATGATTACCAGACCGGGCTGTGCGTCTTGTCTCAACACTTCACTTCATCTTCACGTTTGACAGACCTGCTCCTCCGGCCCCATCGCTCAGGCTGTGCGCCGCCGTCCAGATGACTCATTTAGACGCGGATTTAAGTCCCTTCAGCCCCAAAAAACAAACAAACAAAAACAACAACAACAACATTCAGACTAATTTCTTCTCTGGCACCAGAACAATTACTCTCATATTGTCACTTTAGCTGCAGCACTTTAAGTTTCCTCGCAGGACTGGCGCAGTTAGAGATTAACTAAAACATGCAGAATATATTAATTGGAGACCTCTATCATTCCATTTCCATCCATCCCTCTGAGGACGCTCACAGCTAATTTGCCCTTGAAGCTACATTTTTCTTGTTAAGACTGGAGGGCTTTTCTTTCATCTCAGCCGTGCCGTCGCTGCACATTTCCAGTGCGCCTGATGCGTGTGCAGTGAGAGGCCAAACGGAGCTTTGCATGGGGTAAAAAGAACAAACTGTCATGTCCTCAGATCGGCTGCTACGTTTGGCTAACGTCTGCCGTCGGCTCCAGCGGCGTCCCGGATGTTCTGTCGTCATGTTGCAGCGACTGTTTCTGCAGAAGAAGTGTGAACCCAGAAGTCTTGCGGGTACCTTTCCTGATGTTCAGACGCTGGTGATGCTGACGAAGTAAACAGCTCGGCGCTCTCGTGAAATGAGACAAAAGATGCAGAAAACAAATCTGTGGGAAGCAACTGATCTGCAGCTGCTCTCTGAATAAACCTCCGGCTGTATTCTGATATCCAAGACCTTGTTAGTTGAGTAAGAATGACATGAAGACAGAGAGCCTTGGAGAAAAAAAAGAAAAAGAAAAGAAAGGCCTGTGCAAACGAGGAGGTTTTAGCAGTGATTGGCGTTTTTAATTGGTTTCAGTCTCAGTGGTTCCTTTAATATGTTACCACACATTACAGCGCCATGTATTATTGCTGCTCTCATTAAAGCCACATAACGGCCGTTCTTCATTTAAACGTTACTCTCTGCTGATTTCATTAACGGCGGAACTAAATTAGCTCATTTGTTCTGTAAACCGATAAATAACTAAAGTCAAAACCGAAGCTGGGATCCGGCAAGACTGAGCTTTTTGTAGAAAATGATCACCAAACGAAACCACAAATAAAAAGTAGATGATTGTTTTTACCAAATGACCGTTTATGATGCTGAGTGACAGATGATGATGAAAAACCGTCTGTCCTTTACTGGTTTATGTATTAAACCACATGCAGAGGCTGCAGTAGTTTCTTTTCCTGCTCTGGATGCTGCACACGGGAACATAAAGCTCCACCCAGCAGAGCCGCCTGCAGCCTGAGAGCCAGAACGCGGGGCAGTAAAGTCCAGAAGCTGCTGCCTGTGATTGCCCCGTTATGACGGAGGGCAAACCGGACGAGCAGCGGTTTTATCAACTCGGAGCTTTTTCCTCATCTGGAGGAGGCCGGGCAGGAAATGAACACGAGACGCAGAGAAGCGTAAATCAAACTGGAAATGCTGAAGCGTGCCGCCCCCCTCAGTGGGAATCACGCCCCTTCACTCCGTCACCAATTAACACCACGCAAACGTGATTTAACAGCTTTGGAGTAAACAATCAGGGTGCAGCCACTTATCTGACTTCATGGCCACAGAAGTATGAAGTATAAGAACAGTGATATGAAGCCACAGGAATGAGCTTCAACGACGAACGTATAGATGCTCCACATCCACTAACGATGATATTAATAATAATTCTCATAAGAGGAGGAAGAAGAGGAAGGATCTGAATTTGAAAGGCAGATGAAAACACAACATGGGGCCTAAAAACCAACAACCGGTTTCAAAAGCGGCGAAAACATGAAAGAAATACAAGACGCTTCAAAAGAAATACAAAACTCCAATAAACTGAGGGAAGGCTCTTTTAATGAAAGTGTGTTTTAAGTAGAAACTTTAAAGAGATCACTGATTCAGCCGACCTGATTTCCTCGGGCGGATCGTTCCAGAGCCTCGGGGCCCCGAACGCGAGCGCTCTGTCCCCTTTAGTTTCCAGCTGGACCCCTGGAAGAGACTAAAGCGCCCAGCCTGAGGACGGCACGCCGGTGCATCCGCCCGGCGCTAAAAGGTCAGAGATGGAACCAGGAGAGGCCGCCAGGAACCACAGAGACGCCAGTCAGGGGTGATGTTTCACTGACGCCTCCTCCTGGAAGCTGTTAAAGATTCAAACTAAAATACGCTTTGAGTTTTTCAGCTTGGAGTTTTGCTCACAACATTACACACAACTCAAAGCAACAGTCGTACTCGCCAAGCAAGCAGAATGAATGAGCGGCTCTGCTGCGTCTGACCACGATACCGGACATCAGAGGCGGTTAAATTAAACACCGTCGTATGTGAACACGTGGAAGGCTCAGAAACGGGCGACGTTTGCGGTCGGCGCTCTAAACGCCGACATTATTCATGTTTTGAGCTGTAGTCACCAAGAAACTGTGACAAGTGGCATCTCGGCCTCTGGTCCTCCGAGTGTGGCGAGGGCGGTGAAGGTTCAGCGTGCCAGGTGGGAAAACATTTCAGGTGCAAAGAGACGGGGCTGGAGTCACCTTGCCTGGGGGATGGCGGTGTGTGTGTGTGTGTGTGTGTGTGTGGTGGAGTTTCTGGAGTAGCTCGGTGTCGGTGCTGAGGACATGGAGCCAGTGACTCACACTGGCCCGGGGCCACTGAAGTCTCTCACCTTCAGCTGGCCACTTGCCCACTGGTGGAGAGACGCTCTGACTGCTCACGGGCCTCGTGTGAGCAGGTGGCTGGAACTCGCCGCCGCCGCCAGCGGGGACGTCGTCTTCTTGGCGTCGGTCTTTAATGAACGCGGAAATCTTATCTGAATATTTTTACTCTGCATCGACGGCATCGACTGGACCCGCTTTAATTACAGATGAGCGTTTAGGACGTTTCATTGCTCACGCCAGACAGCGGCGGTGATATTTCTCTCCTAATGATTAGCTCGTGAGTTATTACAATAAAAGATGGCTATCGTGGAGCTAATGCACAAACACGGTTCGGCCGCGCGGTCCGGCCGCGTAGTGTAATTAAAATCGACTTGCCTTTATTTGAGATTATTAATTTGAGTAATTATAATCTATTCTCTGTGACAAACCAAGCCAGTCCAGCGCTTTCTTTGTTCTCGTCACTCTTTAGCGTCGGCGGGCGATCCCGCATCACGTCTGCTCGCCGTTGGTCGATACGCTGCAGCGAGCTGAGCGGCTCACGTGTGAATCCGCGGCGGTGAGTCGGGTTTTAATTGAGAGCATCAATAACAACAGGCCCGTCTCCTCTTCCCTCTGTCTGGAGGAGAGAATTCATCATGTGAGGTCAATGCGAGCAGAGAAAATAGGGCAGATCTGCTCGTCGTCAGCGGCGTCTTACTGAACTGGAAACCTGCCCTCCCTCCAAAGTGACAGAGTGCCACAACATCAGCCACGCTCTGCTGTGAAATGACTGCAGCGTGTTTCTGCCCATGGTCATGTGCATGGATGACAAATCCAATCAGGTATTAGACGTGTCTTTTTTCTCCCTGTGTGCCCTTTTTTGTCTTTGCTTATTTGCAGTGAGAACTATAACTGGAATGAGAACACGCGTGGCCTGCTGTCCCACAAATGGGATTTATAAATGTAGTTCAAGAGCATTCACTCTGCAATCGAATGCAAAAATACTGAAGTAAAATAATTATAATTCCAACAAGCTCAACTTGAAGTCAGACTTACATCTGCTGGATGATCAGTCTTGGTTGCTGCGCTCCATGAATCTGACCCTGCTGCAGGAAATGTGGGACAAAACGCACTCCAACGTCCTGAAGTGTCGACTCCTGGATGTCACACGTACGCTCCACACTCTGAAAAGTTTCCACAGAGCTTCAGCCCCGGCTGAACTCACACCCGGCCGTCACGTCTCTCAGATGGCAGCAGATTGCTGCTCTGCTTCTGTTCTGTGGGACTTACGTCAGACAGGAGGCCACGCTGGAGCAAAGTGCAGAACTCGCATCACAGACAGATGGTCAAGATCGGACCCCTCGGCAAGATTAAAATGCATCATAGCGGTTTATAGGTTGCCGGTTTTGCCTGTGCGTCCTGAGCTGACTTTATGAAAGCCACGTCCTCTTTAGCGATGTGCTGCGAGGTGCTTCCTCTCCTCGACGTGATGCTAAAAGCTTGCTTGATGAGGTTCCACTGTTCAGACAATGCAGGCGTCTCCGTGCAGCTGATTTATGCTCTCGTGGTGCATTTTAAAACGTTTGCTCTTAGACTTGGTCGACGGTGTTGCAGCCGTTCTGCTGCCAGCGGAGCTCGATGCTTCTTCTCCTTCCTGAATCCCAGCCAAGGAAACTTTGCTAACTACTCATGTCACAACACTTATTTGTTGTTTTTCTCGCTGCGCTTTTTGTTTCACCTTCGTCTTGTGCTTCTGCGCAGCCTCTTGTGACTTATTAGCTGTGGGTGCAGCATTTCTAGATGTGCTCGGAGCAAAAGCAAGACTCTGCTGCGTGTTTCATCACCGCTCACTCCCCACCGCATGCACAGGCGCTTATAGAAATGCACACATGTTCCTGTGACAGTGTTGTGGAGGGACTTTGCATACACATTCGCCTCCTTGTTTATTCTTTGCACAGCTTGTGAGGTGATGGCTGGTTACCAGCAGCAAAGCAACGGCGACGTCCTTCTGCTGCAGCTCTGCAGGGGGGCTGCCATCCGCCGGGGAAAGAGGGACGTTTGTACCGGATTCAGTGTGGATATCACAAACAGAACCTTTAAACCTTTAAAGCTTTAAAGCTTGTTCTCAGGCCTCTGTAACTTACCGTGCAGTACATTAACACACAATTTAGTACTTTGTTCTTTGCATTAGCAGACTTACTTCACTTTCCATGACTTGTCATCGAAAATCTAATTACTGACACGGCATTATTTACCCAAAGCTCCCCCGTTTAATGGAAACATTAAATCACCAGCGTTCCCAAAACAGCTATTAACCAGCGAGCTAATGCTACTGCTGACTACCTCTGCATATTTTCTGCAGTGTGTGAGGGGTGTAACCCGCCCAGAGTCTTCCTGTTGATTCAGCCACAGTCAGCCTACAATCGCTGCTTTATCTGTGTGTTTATGCGCCGTTAGCTTTCACCTTGGATGTTTCTCACCGTGCGCATGTTGTGTCGTTTCCAGGCTCCCAGTTCATCTGTCAAATGTCACATTTTACTCAGCAGATTTTTCGTCTTTTTTTTTTTGTGTAAGCGGCGTATCGTCGACATCTGTGCAGCTGTGTCGGCCGTCAGCGTCTGATGTTTGTGTGCTAGTTGAAGCACATGTTCATGCAAATGCAGTTTGAAGGCTGCATTAGAGAAAAACAGTGCAATCAAACCAACACAATAAATTCTGGCTTTTTAACCCCAGTTGACAGAGTTTGTGAGCCCCGTACAGCCCGACAGACGCTGGAACCAGCATCATGAAGCGTGTGGAGGACCTGCACCTTCCCGTTTTATTAGCAGCTGTCCAAACAACTGGATTATTCCAGTCCAATTTGAACGGAAGATCCCTTTTAGTGGATTTGGGAAAACTTGGTAGCTCCGTCCCAGAGCGCTGAGTCGAGCAAATAACGTAGAAGAAGTGGTGACTGGATTCTCAGCTCTGAACCGTGGTGGGTTTGGAAAAGATTAAACAAAACAGAAGTCTGTAAAACCCATTAAAACAGCAGCTCCACTGGTTCCACACACTCTGAAGGACTCGGTCCTGCCGTTGTGCTGGTAAAATTAAATTCGAACAAAAACACTAATTACAGAGCGTCGTTACAAAGAGCCACTTGAAGTCAGAGTTAAAGTTGTTTTGAGTGTCAGTGTTGGTTCACACAGCGCTCTGAGTGATGCTTCATTAACCACCAGAACCGCTGCGGCGCTACGACTTAACGAGAACGGGCCGGGCAGAGCTCGTAGCGCCGCCATCGTGTGTCGTCGTGACCTTGTTTGGTCGGCGGTGATATAGGAAAGAAAAGGAAGTGAGTCAGAGAGGAGACGGTGACACGAGAGCTAAAAGCAGCTGCTTGATATCTGAGCTGCTCTCATATTGTGATTAAAATAAAAATAACTAAATCTTTTATTCTGCCACTTTGGAGGACGTGTTTCATTCATTTTCATTCACTCTCGCATGTCGTGAACTTCTGTGATTGTTCTATAGAAGAGACTGTTTGATTCTGCTCATGTTGAAAATAACGTTTGTATTTCGTTGTGTTTGGCTGAAAGGAGGAACGACAGCATTCAGCACCAGGTTTAAATACAGTTGTGGGATACGAGGCTCATGAAGGGCTCTCTAATCGTTTCTAGTGATTCTACGTCCCGCTCATGTAGAACAGCTCCTCTGGCCTCCAGGTTGGAAAATCCAGAACCAGCGCCGTCCCTTCAGTGAGGTCATGTGTTGAGTCTAGCGGCGCCACACCTGTTTCCTGTGCAGACAAAACGCACAGGTTTGGTGAAACGAGTTTCTCTTTTCCTGCAGGATTGAAGTGAGACGGGTCTGTGAGCCAGAACCATTCAGACCGTCAGCATAGGAGTGGTACCGCCGCGTTTACATCGTGTCCCTAATGAGGTCTTTAATGAAATATCTACAGGCTTAAAGTCAGGTGTTGACGTGATGCAGCCGGAGGAGTTCGCTGAAGAACACGTGGAGCGCTGAACTGTGCTCCTCGCGTTGCATCACCGCTTTCTTGTCTAAGCGCTGTCGCCCACAAGGAGGCCTCGTCGGCGCCGGCGCTGGCGCTGACACGGTGGGTTTCCTTCAACACGGATTCACTTTGAACGACTTCGGTTTTGAATGTCTGCCTCCAACGCCCCACTGTGCCGGCTCTGCGTTGGCATCGGCGCTGTGTCTGGAGGAAAAGCAGAACGCCAGAACCTCATTCAGCCTCACACACAGCCAGCCGCCGCCGTGCACCTCTGAAAAGCAGCCGTGAAACAACCCGTGGCTTCCATCCTGACGCCGCCGACAGCCAGGCTTTAAACAATCCCGAGAAGGAGACAAACGCATTTAGATTCATATTTTATTAAAGCGGTCGTTCACACAAACTTTTTGCCTGATTGCGGCTTCGCATTACGTCTGAGAGAAAAAAACCTGTTTGTTCTGTTCTGTCTTTACAACCGTGTGAGCTCCGTGGTCACGACTTACCGTCTAAAACAGCAAACTAATTAGAAAACCTTCAGAAACAGAAACTTTGTGGTATTTTCTAGTTACCAGACAGTGAGTAAGTCGAGGAGCCGTCCGGACGACCAAAGCTGCTCTTTAACTGTCATGTCTGAACGTCTGAAAGCCTTTCTCATCTGTTCAGGAGCAGGAATTGCTATCATTTGTCTTGCAAAGCTTGAAAGCTTTCGGCTTCTTTTTCTAAGCAAGAATTGCCGCAATTCATGGAAGAATAAACAAGACGAAGCTGAGGTCGCTGTCAGGAGCCTCAGACGTGTCGGTAAATACGCCCGAGCCTCGGTGTGATGGACTGAAGCCAACAGATTAGCTGCTTTAATCTGAGTTAGACAATAACCTGACGGAGAGCGCCGTGCACTCTGACTCTGTCCTTTAGATGATTGTCAGTCTGTGATGCTCTTCACGCTGACGTCCAGGTTCCCGCCTCCAGCCCAACTCTTCATGTCGCACCGCGGCAGGTTTTTAAGAACAAAGTGTTGAACGGCGGCTCAATCGGCTTCATCTTCATCGTTTTTCAGACTGAAGTGCCGCTCTGGACCGTGTTTATCGTAAACACGACTTGTCTTTCATTCCTTCCTTTGGTTTAATTATCTCTTCATCACAATCAGAATTCTAATCAGGAAAAATAACTTAATTATCCATCACAAGGCGGCTGAAGTTTGTCTTTGATGTGTCTCCCAAGCAGCCTGGTTTCCATGTTTTCCTGCACTGAGCCGGTACTCTGTGACTCCTCAGTGTTTAACCAGAGTCTAGCAGAACCGTGGGAGGTGAGGAGGACGTCCACCAGACCAGGTCCTCAGAATGCAGAAGGCCCGTCTGCATCATTTATGGATCTGGACTCAGTGGGACCCGTAATAAACCGTTAAAATGACACGGCTTGTTTTTGTTCTATTTAACCAAACAGCAGCTCGGTGTAGCGGCTCCGTACTGGTTCGGTTCTGTGGTCGGTGTGCTGCAAATGGAAGTTTTTAGTTTCCACTCGAGCTGCAGGAGGAGCTTCTGTTTGGACTGATGGGCAGCGCCGCCGCCGTCCTGTAATTTTAACCACTCGTGTTCTGAAAGGCGTCTGGAAAACAGCTTCTGCTTTTGTGTCAGACTTCTGAAGGAGGAACGAATTATGTGGAGGAAAAAAAAACAGGAGCTTTTAAAAAATTTTTTAACCTATCATCAGAAATGTTGAATAAAATCAGTGAATTCATGGAACTCACTGATTCTACAAGGTTCTATGGAGACATTTCACAGCTTTAGTGAATTTAAATGTTTTTTTAAGTTAATAGATAAACATAGAAAGCTGATGCATAACCTGACAAGTTGTGTAGTTACTGCAAACTGAACCCAGGTTTATTTTAGTCTGTATATGTGCAAATAGGGAGCGTGACACATGGCGGCCATGAGGGCTCAGTGCAAACGTCAAAACACAAACACACAAACACACAAACACACAAACACACAAACACAACCTTTATGTCTTCTGAGAAAGGAAAAAAAAACACTGCTTAGTTAAAACCACCAGGTTCACAGCTAATAAACAAAACCAACCAACATGTTAGCTCATTTTGTTGACGGGCAGCAACACGTGTTTCCTGTTAAAACATTTTAATTGTTCTACATTCAGTCATTTCCTCGTTTTGTCTGAAGCAAACCAGCGTCAAGTTAAGAAAATCCTACAAAGCTCTTGATTTCCATCATTCCCGGTGTTGTGCTACGGAGCGTGTTCGTGATTGATTTCGTCATGTTGGGCTGCGTGAGCCCTCGTCGGCCCCTCATAGGTTCTGGTTCTGCAAAATGAACGTGGAAGCTTCAGATTATTATTCACAGCCTAAGTGGGGAACGCTAATCTGCATGGTGATGCTCCATTAGTGGAACCACCTCTTCACATCCGTTTACATAATTAGAAGGACGCGAGCACATACGTGTGTGTGTGCTCATGTGTGATTATGATTATTTTCTGAACCGATCCGCTGCCCCTCCGAGCTCCTGCTCACGTCCCCACCAGGTAGCCGTGTCTCACATCCCGCCGTCCATAGATTATCCTTTTCATTTCGGTCGTACCACGTCAGATTTTACAGACTGCTGCTCCCACAAATCTTTGCTCCCTGTTGCCATGACAGCATATTACTACTATGGGGGTAAGAAGAAGGAAAAAAAAAATGGTTCCAAGATGTGATGAAAGAGAAACCGTTGTGTGGTCTGTGTTTGTCACTTCTAGAGGTAGAAATAAACCATGATGGGAATGAGCTGGTCTGATTGGGTACGATTGCGGTGCATTCCTTCTTTTTCTTTCTAACATATTGACACCTTCACATCTGCTCGCTGTGTCGTACACATGAATGCACACGGCTATTCCTCCGCCCCGCTAACTGCTA